>NC_057813.1:366644399-366916763 GCF_018294505.1 Triticum aestivum
GCTACTAAGAAAGATCATTACCCCTTACCTTTTATCGATCAAATGCTAGAAAGATTATGCAAACACACACACTATTGCTTTCTAGATGGTTATTCTGGTTTCTCTCAAATACCTGTGTCAGCTAAAGATCAATCAAAGACTACTTTTACATGCCCTTTTGGTACTTTTGCTTATAGACGTATGCCTTTTGGTTTATGTAATGCACCTGCTACCTTTCAAAGATGCATGATGGCTATATTCTCTGACTTTTGTGAAAAAATTTGTGAGGTTTTCATGGACGATTTTTCCGTCTATGGTTCCTCTTTTCATGATTGCTTAAGCAATCTTGATCGAGTTTTGCAGAGATGTGAAGAAACTAATCTTGTATTGAATTGGGAAAAGTGCCACTTTATGGTTAATGAAGGTAATGTCTTGGGGCACAAAGTTTCTAAAAGAGGTATTGAAGTTGATAAGGCCAAGGTTGATTGTAACGCCCCGGATTCGATGCGCCAGGTGTCATTCAGTTATTCGCCGTTGTTGCCATGTCATTTGCTTGCGTGTTGCTTATTTTCATGTCATCATGTGCATTTCATTTTGCATACGTGTTCGTCCCATGCATCCGAGCCTTTTCCCTGTTGTCCGTTCTGCAATCCGGCACTCCTATGCCCTTCGACGTTCCCCTTTCGTCTCTCATTGTGAGTGGGTGTTAAACGTTCTCGGAATGGACCGAGTCTTGCCAAGCAGCCTTGGTATAGCACCGGTAGACCGCCTGTCAAGTTTTGTGCCATTTGGAGGTCGTTTGATACTCCAACGGTTAACCGGGTAACCGTAAAAGCCTCCTTCTCTTTGCAGCCCAACACCTTTCCAAACTGGCCCAAAACCCATCTAACTCCCCTCCATGCTCTCGGTCGTTCGATCACAATCGCGTGGCCGAAAACCGCTCCTCATTTGGACTCTCCTAGCTCCCTCTACCTATAAATATGTGGCCTCCCCAAAATTCTCGCAGTCCAAACCCTAGCTCCTTCTTCACCGCGCCGCCGGACATGTCCATCCGCGCCGGACATGTCCGCCGGACACGTCGCCCGGCCCAATCAGGGCGTGCCACGTCATTGCGCCGCCGACCTCAGCCAGTCGCCTTCCGCCACGTCGCCTCCCTGCCTCCCCCGCCGCCGTGGCCCGCCGAGCCCGTAGCGGGCCCGCGCAGGCCCATCCCTCCGCGCCGCCAGCCCGCGCCAGCCCGGGACTGCGCCCGCGCCCCGCACCGCCGTCCACCGCGCCTCGCCGCTGCCCTACCTCGACGTCGCGCTGCTCGAAGCTCCTCCCGAGCGCCACGGGCCCCCGAAGCGCTCGCCTCCCCGCCGTACGCATCGCCCCGCCCAGCTCCGGCCGGATCCGGCAGCCCAATGGCCGGATCGAGCCGTTCCGCCGCCGCCGGACCTGCCCCGGCCCCTCCTGGCCTCCCCGCGCTCCGGCGCCGCCGCCTCCCCTGCAGGATCGCCGCCGCCTCCCCTGCAGGATCACCGCCGCCATGGCTTCGGTGTCTCGTGCGCGAGCACGGGACGACGACCGCGTGCGGGCACACGCGCTGCCGGCCACGTGGGCCTCCCCGGCCCATCTCCCCTCCGGCCCGCCTCGCCTCCGTCTTCCTGGGCCAGCCCAGTGGTGAGAAGCCCGCCTAAACCCCGCCCCGTGCGCTGAATAGTTATATCACGCTCATATGCTTTTTCCAGAAATATGACTAAGTCCCCGTTTCTGTGTAATTTTCATGCCATGTTCATCATGCTGTAACTCTGCATCCGTAGCTCCGTTTTGTGCGTGTAATATGTCAAATTGTTCGTCTCAAAAAGCACATCATTTCATTACATTGCATCATATTCATTTGAGATCATTTCGATGCCTGAATCATCGTCGTAAGAGTGCTTCATAATGTTTTCTGCTGTCTGTTAACAGAACGAGCTCATTTGTCATTTTTGCCATGATTGATGTGTGCATCCTATGAGGTTGATGTCTACATGTGTTTTGATCTATGCTATGTCTTCTTTATAGTGGTGTATGCCATGTATTTTTGTGATCAATGCGGTGACTAGCACAAGCATGCAAACTAGGCATCGTGATGTTACTGATTTTAGTCCCTGTTCTGCTGTAATTTTGATGCCATGTAAACTTGATGCTACAGAGAGATCCATGCATATTTTGAGATACTTCAGTAAGGGTGTTTTGAACATGTGGTTATTGTATATACATTCATGCCCTTGTTTGCAATTATGGAGTAGTCTAGCATGTCATTTTCGTGCTCTATTTTTGCTTCAAAATGTTTCCTGGCAGATTGTTTACTTGTTATTCAATTTGGCCAAGCTTGCTATAGTTGATCCTTGCATGCTATGGACTTGTTCTTGACTTGGTTTGTTTCAAAAACATGTCTCCTTTATGATGCTATACTTATCTTATCATGCAATGACTCGCGGTGAGTGAATCGAGCTTGTTAAGTAGGGTTCATGATGTTGCTGTTTTGCTAGGCTGAATCTGTTATTTCGTGATGCCATGTAAACATGCTTCTACTAATCATTCTATGCATAATCTAGAGATGTTCTATAAACATGTTTTGATCTACATGTCATGTTCTATCCATCCATGCCCCTGGTAGCATTTATAGCTTGTTGTAGCTTGTTCATATCTTGCTCCAAAGTTGCTTCATAATGTTGCTATCAGCCTGTTTACATTAAGTTCAGTTGTTACCATGTGTTTTGCTAGTGATCCATGCACCCTATGACCTTGATATTGCCATGCTTAGCTTCACAAATATGTCTTATTACTGTTGGGTGCCTTGCCATGCCATATTTTGCTCTGTAGTGAGTTGCACAAGCTCATCTACATGCCTCCATAATTATGTTTCTGCCATGTTTGAATCTGTAATATAACTTGCTATGTTTACGTGGGTGCCATCATATTTTCTGATCCTTTTTGGCTTATGGTCAGTAAGGGACTTTTGATCTATGCTTTTACTACAACCATGCCATGTCTTGTTTTGTTTTTATAAGTTCCTGTAACATGTTGTTTGATAGCTCTAAACATTGCATCGTGATGTTATTTTCTGCAAAGTCTGAATTGTTATAACTTGCAATCTTACCATGTGTGTTTGAGCATGTTCTAGTGATTTCTGGAGATAGCTCAGTGTTCATGTTTTGTAATGCTTTACCTGTACATCATGCCCATGCCTTTTGTTTTCTTGTTGAGGTCCTGTATCATGTTGTTTTGATGCTTGCAATATGCCTAGTTGCTGTTTTGGACAGCTTGTCCTTTAAACTTGTATAGTGTGCATGTGTTGAACCGTTGCTCCGTTTTGAGTGTGCTCCATATGAAACTTGCTTAGAATTGCTTGTAGTTTCATATTATCATGTTGCATCCTTGTTTTGGTGTGTTTGCTTGATGTTTGTATGCATTTTGCATCAATGCCATGTTTAACTTGTTTTGCTCATATCTTCTAGGCCGTAGCTCCGAACTAAATGATCTTTATATGTAACTTGACTAGAATCTCGTGTAGATCATCTTTGTGCATCTTAACTTGATGTTTAACTACTTGAACATAAGGTTTATTCAGATCTGGACCAAGTTCGAAATATGCATATGAGGACTTACCGGAATTGTTATATGTTGTTCCCGGCCTCATTTAAACTTGCCTTGATGTGTTGCTCTTGTTTGCATCATCTCTTGCCATGAGTAGCTTCATGTAGCTTTGTCATGCATCATGCTTGGTGCATCATGCCTTGTTCATGTGTGGTGTGTTTACCATGTTGTGTGCTTCTTTTCGATAGTTCCTGTTTCGTTGCGATCGTGAGGATTCGTTCGTCTATGCTCGGTTCGGCTTCATCCGTTCGTCTTCTTCATGGACTCGTTCTTCTTCCTTGCGGGATTTCAGGCAAGATGACCGCTACCCTGGATCTCACTACTATCATTGCTATGCTAGTTGCTTCGTTCTATCGCTATGCTGCGCTACCTATTACCTGTTTATCGAGCCTCCCATATTGCCATGAACCTCTAACCTTTGACACCTTTCCTATGCAAAGCATTGTTTGGCTATGTTACCGCTTTTGCTCAGACCCTCTTATAGCGTTGCTAGTTGAAGGTGAAGTTGAAGATTGCTCCATGGTGAACAGGATTTTGGTTGGGATATCACAATATCTCTTATATTATTAATGCATCTATATACTTGGTAAAGGGTGGAAGACTCGGCCTTTTGCGTAGTGTTTTGTTCCACTCTTGCCGCCCTAGTTTCCGTCATACCGGTGTTATGTTCCCGGATTTTGCGTTCCTTACGTGGTCGGGTGATTTATGGGACCCCCTTGACAGTTCGCTTTGAATAAAACTCCTCCAGCAAGGCCCAACCTTGGTTTTACCATTTGCCTCACCACCACCTATCCCTTTCCCTTGGGTCGGCCAACCCGAGGGTCATCTTTATTTTAGCCCCCCCCCCCCGGGCCAGTGCTTGTCTAAGTGTTGGTCCGAACCGAGCGATGTCCGGCGCCCCCTGGGCAACCAGGGTCTATGCCAACCCGACGTCTGGCTCATCCGGTGTGCCCTGAGAACGAGATATGTGCAGCTCCTATCGGGATTTGTTGGCGTAGCGGGAGGCTTTGCTGGTCTTGTTTTACCATTGTCGAAATGTCTTGTAAACCGGGATTCCGAGTCTGATCGGGTCTTCCTGGGAGAAGGTCTATTCCTTCGTTGATCGCAAGAGCTTGTCATGGGCTAAGTTGGGACACCCCTGCAGGGTATAATCTTTCGAAAGCCGTGCCTGCGGTTATAGGCAGATGGGAATTTGTTAATGTCCGGTTGTAGATAACTTGACACCAGATCCGAATTAAAACGCATCAACCGTGTGTGTAGCCGTGATGGTCTCTTTTCGGCGGAGTCCGGGAAGTGAACACGGTTTCTGGGTTATGTTTGACGTAAGTAGGAGTTCAGGATCACTTCTTGATCATTACTAGTTGACGACCGTTCCTCTTGCTCTCTTCTCGCTCTTATTTGCGTATGTTAGCCACCATATCATGCTTAGTCGTTGCTGCAGCCTCACCACTTTACCCCTTCCTTTCCCTTTAAGCTTTGCTAGTCTTGATACCCATGGTAATGGGATTGCTGAGTCCTCGTGGCTCACAGATTACTACAACAACAGTTGCCGGTACTGGTTATGTGATGATCATGACGCGAGAGCGATGCTTGCTTGCGTTGAGTTCTTCTTCTGCTTCTTCTTTGATCAGGGGATAGGTTCCAGGTCGGCAGCCTGGGCTAGCAGGGTGGACGTCGTTTGAGTTTCTGTTTGTGTTTCATCCGTAGTCGGATGATGCTTTGATGTATTGTGATGTTTTATTCGTGTGGCATTGTATGTCTTATGTATGTATCCCCATCTATTATGTAATGTTGATGTAATGATATCCACCTTGCAAAAGCGTTTCAATATGCGGGTCTATCCTTGGTGGGACCTTCGAGTTCCTTTTGGATAGGGTCGCATATTGGGCGTGACAAGTTGGTATCAGAGCCTCGACCGACCCTAGGAGCCCCCTTGATTGATCGTGTAGTTTGGCCATTGTTGAGTCTAGAAGAAAACTGTTTTCGGGGTTTAGTTATATCGGAGAGTAGGAATTCTTTTTACTTCTCAGCCCCTTCGTCGCTCTGGTAAGGAATCTTGACGTAGGTGTTTTGAATTACTCCTCTTCCCCTTCAAAAATTTTCTTTAGGATCACGCAGTTGGTTTTCCGATCGTTGTTCCTCAGCTCTTTTCATCCGGTGCATTTCTCGTCAAGTTGACTCGACCCTCTTCATCTTTGAGTTCAATCCTCAATTGTTTTCTTTCCCACCCGCCCACCCCTTCTTCTTCTCGGAACCGGAGTCCGTAAAAGAGTATCCATCCTACTCGTGCGAAGTCCTTGCCTTCTTTCTTCAATGTTTTCAACCGGTGTTTTCTCTCCAAGATATTCGTCGATTTCCCCTCCCAAGTTGCCTTTGTTTTTCCCGCCCTCCCACCCTTTTTTTCTTCCCGGAGTCTGACTCTCTCTCGACCATCTATCTCATTCGTGTGGAGCCTCTTCAGTCTTTCGTCAATTGTTTCAACCGGTGTATTCTCTTTCGTTTGACATTCTTCATCTCTTTTCCGGTGGATTCAATTCAAGTTTTTTGGTTGATCATATTCTTTCCCTTGGATCAAGTGCCTTCCCTGCTCGTTCGCCTCTCGCCAGTTTATCCTTCCGGAGTCCTCAAGACATCTCAGGAGATTCGTCTGTGTTCTAATTAATTCGAGGTTGTCACCTCATTCAAACATTTCAATTGTTCCGGTGCATCATTTATCTGTTCAACAATCCTTTCCAACAGTGTTATCTCTTCAGTGGGCCCTAACCCATAGGTCTTTTCCCAGGATCTTACCTGACTCTTCTATTCTCCCGGAGTTATTCTCAATTCTTTTCAAGTGTGACGTAAGTATGAATTTCATCAGTCACACGCCTTTCAAGATCGTTTTTCAAATCATTTTCCTTTGTTGGCTCAACCCCTTCGCTTTTAATCCTCCCGGAGTATCTCAGTAATTTTGGTGTTGTTTCTCGTCGACAGTTGAAGACCAAAGAAGAGTTTTTCCTCTAATTCTTGTCTGTTCTCCCGAAGATTCGTGGTTCTAGCTTCATGTTATCCTCTCGAATTATTCCATTCGTTAGATATTCTTTTCTTACCCATCTGGAGTAGGTCAGAAGCTGTTTTCCCGTTTCTTTTCACCAGAGGCCATCATTCCAGTTTTCATTCCCCAATTATCCCGGTGCTTCGTTCAAGTGTTCGTTAATCAGCTCAAGTTCTTCCCGTTCTCTTGCATCTAATCCCCTCAAGAATATTGGTTTTTTCTAATTCTTCCCGGCGATTCTTTCTCTTTTGTTCGTTCCTTTTCATTTCCAACGATGGTTCTTTCAGATTCTATTTCCTTGATTATCATTCAATCCTTTCCTTTGGAGTTTGTTCGTGAGGAATAAATTCTAGTCCCAAGTGTTTTCCCATCTTTTCTTTTCCGGAGGTTTTGTGTCATGTCTTCATCAAGTATCTCTCCTTCCTATCCAGTTCGTGTTCTATTCTTTCCTTGTTCAACCGGAGTGCTGCCTAAATTCTTTCAGTCTTATTCGTTACTTATCTCATTCTAACCGGAGTGGTTTCATAGTCTATCGGATTCCGTGAGCTTTCGATTCTCGTCATTCTCGTCGTTCCTCTCTTCTTCTCGAATGCTCTCGATTATTTGCTTCTTCTCTTGAGTTCTTGTTTCACCTCATCCCTTTTTCTCTTCCATCTCGGTCCTAAGATCTCGGGGCGAGATCTCTTGTTAGTGGAGGAGTGTTGTAACGCCCCGGATTCGATGCGCCAGGTGTCATTCAGTTATTCGCCGTCGTTGCCATGTCATTTCCTTGCGTGTTGCTTATTGTCATGTCATCATGTGCATTTCATTTTGCATATGTGTTCGTCCCATGCATCCGAGCCTTTTCCCCGTTGTTCGTTCTGGAATCCGGCACTCCTATGCCCTCCGACGTTCCCCTTTCGTCTCTCGTTGTGAGTGGGTGTTAAACATTCTCGGAATGGACCAAGTTTTGCCAAGCATCCTTGGTATAGCACCGGTAGACCGCCTGTCAAGTTTCGTGCCATTTGGAGGTCGTTTGATACTCCAACGGTTAACCGGGTAATCGTAAAAGCCTCCTTCTCTTTGCAGCCCAACACCTTTCCAAACTAGCCCAAAACCCATCTAACTCCCCTCCATGCTCTCGGTCGTTCGATCACGATCGCGTGACCAAAAACCGCTCCTCATTTGGACTCTCCTAGCTCCCTCTACCTATAAATATGTGGCCTCCCCCAAAATTCCCGCAGTCCAAACCCTAGCCCCTTCTTCACCGCGCCGCCGGACATGTCCATCCGCGCCGGACACGTCGCCCGGCCCAATCAGGGCGTGCCATGTCATCGCGCCACCGCCCTAAGCCAGTCGCCTTCCGCCATGTCGCCTCCCTGCCTCCCCCGCCGCCGTGGCCCGCCGAGCCCGTAGCAGGCCCACGCAGGCCCATCCCTCCGCGCCGCCTGCCCGCGCCAGCCCGGGACCGCGCCCGCGCCCCGCGCCGCCGTCCACCGCGCCTCGCCACTGCCCTACCTCAACGTCGCGCCGCTTGGAGCTCCTCCCGAGCACCGCGGGCCCCCGAAGCGCTCGCCTCCCCGCCGTCTGCATCGCCCCGCCCAGCTCTGGCCAGATCCGGCAGCCCAATGGCCGGATCGAGCCGTTCCGCCGCCGCCGGACCTGCCCCGGCCCCTCCTGGCCTCCCCGCGCTCCGGCGCCGCCGCCTCCCCTGCAGGATCGCCGCCGCCATGGCTTCGGTGTCTCGTGCGTGAGCACGGGACGACGACCGCGTGCGGGCACACGCGCTACCGACCACGTGGGCCTCCCCGGCCCATCTCCCCTCTGGCCCGCCTCGCCTCCGTCTTCCTGGGCCAGCCCAGTGGTGAGAAGCCCGCCTAAACCCCGCCCCGTGCGCTGAATAGTTATATCACGCTCATATGTTTTTTCGAGAAATATGACTAAGTCCCCGTTTCTGTGTAATTTTCATGTCATGTTCATCATGATGTAACTCTGCATCCGTAGCTCCGTTTTGTGTGTGTAATATGTCAAATTGTTCGTCTCAAAGAGTACATCATTTTGTTCCATTGCATCATATTCATTTGAGGTCATTTCGATGCCTGAATCATCGTTGTAAGAGTGCTTCATAATATTTTCTGCTGTCTGTTAACAAAACGAGCTCATTTGTCATTTTTGCCATGATTGATGTGTGCAATCCTATGAGGTTGATGTCTACATGTGTTTTGATCTATGCTATGTCTTCTTTACAGTGGTGTATGCCATGTATTTTTCTGATCAATGTGGTGACTAGCACAAGCATGCAAACTAGGCATCGTGATGTTACTGATTTTAGTCCCTGTTCTGCTATAATTTTGATGCCATGTAAACTTGATGCTACAGAGAGATCCATGCATATTTTGAGATACTTCAGTAAGGGTATTTTGAACATGTGGTTATTGTCTATACATTCATGCCCTTGTTTGCAATTATGGAGTAGTCCAGCATGTCATTTTCGTGCTCTACTTTTGCTTCAAAATGTTTCCTGGCAGATTGTTTACTTGTTATTCAATTTGGCCAAGCTTGCTATAGTTGATCCTTGCATGCTATGGACTTGTTCTTGACTTGGTTTGTTTCACAAACATGTCTCCTTGATGATGCTATGCTTATCTTATCATGCAATGACTCGCGGTGAGTGAATCGAGCTTGTTAAGTAGGGTTCATGATGTTGCTGTTTTGCTAGGCTGAATCTGTTATTTCGTGATGCCATGTAAACATGCTTCTACTAATCATTATATGCATAACCTAGAGATGTTCTATAAACATGTTTTGATCTACATGTCATGTTCTATCCATCCATGCCCCTGGTAGCATTTATAGCTTGCTGTAGCTTGTTCATATCTTGCTCCAAAGTTGCTTCAGAATGTTGCTGTCAGCCTATTTACATTAAGTTCAGTTGTTACCATGTGTTTTGCTAGTGATCCATGCACCCTATGACCTTGATATTGCCATTCTTAGCTTCACAAATATGTCTTCTTACTGTTGGGTGCCTTGCCATGCCATGTTTTGCTCTGTAGTGAGTTGCACAAGCTCATCTACATGCCTCCATAATTATGTTCCTGCCATGTTTGAATCTGTAATATAACTTGCTATGTTTACATGGGTGCCATCATATTTTCTGATCCTTTTTGGCTTATGGTCAGTAAGGGACTTTTGATCTATGCTTTGACTAGAACCATGCCATGTCTTGTTTTGCTTTTATAAGTTCATGTAACATGTTGTTTGATAGCTCTAAACATTGCATCGTGATGTTATTTTCTGCAAAGTCTGAATTGTTATAACTTGCAATCTTACCATGTGTGTTTGAGCATGTTCTAGTGATTTCTGGAGATAGCTCAGTGTTCATGTTTTGTAATGCTTTACCTGTACATCATGCCCATGCCTTTTGTTTTCTTGTTGAGGTCCTGTAGCATGTTGTTTTGATGCTTGCAATATGCCTAGTTGCTGTTTTGGACAGCTTGTCCTTTAAACTTGTATAGTGTGCATGTGTTGAACCGTTGCTCCGTTTTGAGTGTGCTCCATATGAAACTTGCTTAGAATTGCTTGTAGTTACATATTATCGTGTTGCATCCTTGTTTTGGTGTGTTTGCTTGATGTTTGTATGCATTTTGCATCAATGCCATGTTTAACTTGTTTTGCTCATATCTTCTAGGCCGTAGCTCCGAACTAAATGATCTTTATATGTAACTTGACTAGAATCTCGTGTAGATCATCTTTGTGCATCTTAACTTGATGTTTAACTACTTGAACATAAGGTTTATTCAGATCTGGACCAAGTTCGAAATATGCATATGAGGACTTACCGGAATTGTTATATGTTGTTCCCGGCCTCATTTAAACTTGCCTTGATGTGTTGCTCTTGTTTGCATCATCTCTTGCCATGAGTAGCTTCATGTAGGTTTGTCATGCATCATGCTTGTTGTGCATCATGCCTTGTTAATGTGTGGTGTGTTTACCATGTTGTGTGCTTCTTTTCGATAGTTCCTGTTTCTTTGCGATCGTGAGGATTCGTTCGTCTACGCTCGGTTCGGCTTCATCCGTTCGTCTTCTTCATGGACTCGTTCTTCTTCCTTGCGGGATTTCAGGCAAGATGACCGCTACCCTGGATATCACTACTATCATTGCTATGCTAGTTGCTTCGTTCTATCGCTATGCTGCGCTACCTATTACCTGTTTATCGAGCCTCCCATATTGCCATGAACCTCTAACCTTTGACACCTTTCCTATGCAAAGCATTGTTTGGCTATGTTACCGCTTTTGCTCAGCCCCTCTTATAGCGTTGCTAGTTGCAGGTGAAGTTGAAGATTGCTCCATGGTGAACATGATTTTGGTTGGATATCACAATATCTCTTATATTATTAATGCATCTATATACTTGGTAAAGGGTAGAAGACTCGGCCTTTTGCCTAGTGTTTTGTTCCACTCTTGCCGCCCTAGTTTCCGTCATACCGGTGTTATGTTCCCGGATTTTGCGTTCCTTACGCGGTCGGGTGATTTATGGGACCCCCTTGACAGTTCGCTTTGAATAAAACTCCTCCAGCAAGGCCCAACCTTGGTTTTACCATTTGCCTCACCACCACCTATCCCTTTCCCTTGGGTCGGCCAACCCGAGGGTCATCTTTATTTTAGCCCCCCCCCCCGGGCCAGTGCTTGTCTAAGTGTTGGTCCGAACCGAGCGATGTCCGACGCCCCCTGGGCAACCAGGGTCTATGCCAACCCGACGTCTGGCTCATCCGGTGTGCCCTGAGAACGAGATATGTGCAGCTCCTATCGGGATTTGTCGGCACAGCGGGAGGCTTTGCTGGTCTTGTTTTACCATTGTCGAAATGTCTTGTAAACCGAGATTCCGAGTCTGATCGGGTCTTCCTGGGAGAAGGTCTATTCCTTTGTTGATCGTGAGAGCTTGTCATGGGCTAAGTTGGGACACCCCTGCAGGGTATAATCTTTCGAAAGCCGTGCATGCGGTTATAGGCAGATGGGAATTTGTTAATGTCCGGTTGTGGATAACTTGACACCAGATCCAAATTGAAACGCATCAACCGTGTGTGTAGCCGTGATGGTCTCTTTTCGGCGGAGTCCGGGAAATGAACACGGTTTCTGGGTTATGTTTGACGTAAGTAGGAGTTCAGGATCACTTCTTGATCATTACTAGTTGACGACCGTTCCTCTTGCTCTCTTCTCGCTCTTATTTGCGTATGTTAGCCACCATATCATGCTTAGTCGCTGTTGCAGCCTCACCACTTTACCCCTTCCTTTCCCTTTAAGCTTTGCTAGTCTTGATACCCATGGTAATGGGATTGCTAAGTCCTCGTGGCTCACAGATTACTACAACAACAGTTGCAGGTACAGGTTATGCAATGATCATGGCGCGAGAGCGATGCTTGCTTGCGTTGAGTTTTTCTTCTGCTTCTTCTTTGATCAGGGGATAGGTTCCAGGTCGGCAGCCTGGGCTAGCAGGGTGGATGTCGTTTGAGTTTCTGTTTGTGTTTCATCCGTAGTCGGATGATGCTCTGATGTATTGTGATGTTGTATTCGTGTGGCATTGTATGCCTTATGTATGTATCCCTATCTATTATGTAATGTTGATGTAATGATATCCACAGCGTTTCAATATGCGGGTCTATCCTTGGTGGGACCTTCGAGTTCCTTTTGGATAGGGTCGCATATTGGGCGTGACATTGATGCTATTGAGAAGATGCCATGTCCCAAGGACATCAAAGGTATAAGAAGTTTCCTTGGTCACGCCGGATTTTATAGGAGGTTCATTAAGGACTTCTCAAAAATCTCTCGGCCTCTGACTAATTTATTACAAAAAGATGTACCATTTGCCTTTGATGATGATTGTGTAGAAGCATTCGAAATACTTAAGAAAGCATTAGTCTCTACACCTATTGTTCAGCCACCTGATTGGAATTTGCCCTTTGAAATTATGTGTGATGCTAGTGATTATGCTGTAGGTGCTGTTCTAGGGCAAAGAGTTGATAAGAAATTCAATGTTATCCATTATGCTAGTAAGACTCTAGACAGTGCTCAAAGAAATTATGCTACTACCGAAAAAGAACTTTTAGCAGTTGTGTTTGCTTGTGATAAGTTTATACCTTATATTGTTGATTCTAAAGTAACTATTCACATTGATCATGCTGCTATTAAATATCTTATGGAAAAGAAGGATGCAAAACCTAGACTTATTAGATGGGTTCTCCTGCTTCAAGAATTTGATTTGCATATTGTTGATAGAAAAGGAGCTGAGAACCCCGTTGCAGATAACTTATCTAGGTTAGAGAATGTTCTTGATGACCCACTACCTATCGATGATAGCTTTCCTAATGAACAATTAAATGTCATAAGCACTTCTCGTAGCACTCCATGGTATGCTAATTATGCTAATTATATTGTCGCTAAATTTATACCACCTAGCTTCACATACCAACAAAAGAAAAAGTTTTTCTATGACTTGCGACATTACTTTTGGGATGACCCACATCTTTATAAAGAAGGACTGGATGGTGTCATTAGACGTTGTGTACCTGAGCATGAACAGGAACAGATCCTACGCAAGTGTCACACCAAAGCTTATGGAGGACACCATGTTGGAGATAGAACTTCACATAAGGTATTGCAATCTGGTTTTTATTGGCCTACTCTCTTCAAGGATACCCGTAAGTTTGTTTTGTCTTGCGATGAATGTCAAAGAATTGGTAACATTAGTAGACGTCAAGAAATGCCTATGAATTATTCACTTGTTATTGAACCATTTGATGTTTGGGGCTTTGATTATATGGGACCTTTTCCTGCCTCTAATGGATACACTCATATTTTAGTTGTTGTTGACTACATTACTAAGTGGGTAGAAGCTATTCCAACTAGTAGTGTTGACCATAACACTTCTATTAAAATGCTTAAGGAAGTTATTTTTCCGAGGTTTGGAGTCCCTAGATATTTAATGACTGATGGTGGTTCACACTTTATTCATGGTGTTTTCCGTAAGATGCTTGCTAAATATGACGTTAATCATAGGATTGCATCTCCTTATCACCCGCAGTCTAGTGGTCAAGTAGAATTGAGCAATAGAGAGCTCAAATTAATTTTGTAAAAGACTATCAATAGGTCTAGAAAGAATTGGTCCAAGAAACTTGATGATGCATTATGGGCCTATAGAACTGCATATAAAAATCCTATGGGTATGTGTCCGTATAAAATGGTTTATGGAAAAGCTTGTCACTTACCCCTCGAACTAGAACACAAGGCATATTGGGCTATTAAAGAGCTCAACTATGATTTCAAACTTGCCGGTGAGAAGAGGTTATTTGATATTAGCTCACTTGATGAATGGAGAGCCCAAGCTTATGAAAATGGCAAGTTATTTAAAGAAAAGGTTAAAAGATGGCATGACAAAAGGATACAAAAGCGTGAGTTTAATGTAGGTGATTATGTATTGCTATACAACTCTCATTTAAGATTTTTTGCAGGAAAACTTCTCTTTAAATGGGAAGGTCCCTACGTTATCGAGGAGGTCTATCGTTCCGGTGCCATAAAAATCAACAACTTCGCGGGCACAAATCCGAAGGTGGTAAACGGTCAAAGAATCAAACACTATATCTCAGGTAATCCTATAAATGTTGAAACTAATATTATTGAAACCGTAACCCCGGAGGAATACATAAGGGACACTTTCCAGAACGTTCCAGACTCCGAAAAGGAATATGTATGTGGTACGGTAAGTAAACCGACTCCAAAACAATTTTTAAGGCAATATTTCTCCATTTTGGAATATTTAGAAAAATAGAAAAATAAGTAGCAGTCCGGGGAGGACACGAGGCCTCCACGAGGGTGGAGGGCGCGCCCTACCCCCTTGGGCGCGCCCCCCTACCTCGTGAGCACCTCGTGTGCCCTCCGGACTCTGTTTCCTTGCACGATACGTATTTTGGTCGGTAAAAATTCATTATATATACTCCCGAAGGTTTTGACTCTCGTATCACGCAAATCTCCCTTGTTCTTGTTTCGAGCTGTTTTTCTGACAGGTCTAGATCATCATGACGGCCCCAAGTGCTTCCAAGGACAAGTTCTTCGAGAAGGTGATCAACCCTTACCTCGCGGAGATGCTGCGACACCCTCAAACCATTGAGATGCGTGATGGGTTGCTGCACATCCGCGATGTTTGAGGGGCCAAAGGTAACCGGAAGCATGGAGTCGAGGCTCGAAGCAATGGAGCAACAAGTTTTCACATGTCAGGGGATGGTGGAGCGTGGAATCAACGCTAGCCACAAGATGCTCGCGGAGTTCACCAACAACTATGAGCCGGGTGCTAAGAACACCGAGGAGGCCATCTTTAAGCTACAAGAGAAGATCGAGCACCTCCAAGCCCAAATTTATGATCTGCAAAATCAAAACTGCGAGTATGAATATAGATTCAAAAGGATGAGTTTGGCTGCGGATTTGAGGATTCCGGAGACTCGATCGTCCTTCTATGATGGTGAGCCTACGCCATGGAAGTTGGATGACAAGCCTGCATCATCAACAATACCTCCACCACCACCAACAAAGAAGGAGACATAATCACATGGGTATGGGCACTCCCCTTGGCAACTGCCAAGCTTGGGGGAGGTGCCCTGGTATCGTATCACCATCAAAACTCCTATCTTTACCGTATTTCTTAGTTCGATCCTATTAGTAGTATCCTGATTTAGTAGAATAAAGTCATGGCATGATCTAGTTTTGAGTTTTGCTTTATGATCCTTCTTTGTAATCGAGTTCGTGAGCTATATAATAAAGATTAGTGTTGAGTCAAGGGCTTGATTGTTTTGCCATGATCTTGGGTGATTAGAAGAAAAAGAATCAAAGAGTTCATATTTATCTTGGTAAAAGTAATGACTTCACATAGAGAGAGTATGATGATTAAAAGTTGTTGGGAGTTGGCAAATATAGCTTTGGTCATCGTTGCAATTAATAGGAAGTAATAAGGAAAGAGAGGTTTCACATATAGATATATTATCATTGGCATCTTTTATGATTGGGAGCACTCATTAAAATATGACATGCTAAAGAGTTGAGGTTGGACAAGGAAGACAACATAATGAATTATGTTTTCTTACATCCAAGATAAAGTATGTTGTCATGGATCCTCTATCGTGTTGAGCTTGCCTTTCCCCCTCTTGCTAGCCAAATTCTTAGCACCAAGTAGAAATACTACCTGTGCTTCCAAATACCCTTAAACCAGTTTTGCCATGAGAGTCCACTATATCTACCTATGGATTGAGTAAGATCCTTCAAGTAAGTTGTCATCGGTGCAAGCAATAAAAATTGCTCTCTAAATATGCATGACTTATTAGTGCAGAGAAATAAGCTTTGTACGAACTTGTTGTGGACGCAATAAAAGCGACGGACTGCATAATAAAGGTTCACATGCAAGGGGCAATATAAAGTGACGTTTTTTTGCATTAAGATTTTGTGCATCAACCCTAAGCGCACATGACAACCTCTGCTTCCCTATACGAAGGGCCTATCTTTTATTATTATCCTCTACCTTATACAAGAGTCACGGTGATCTTCACCTTTCCTTTTTCATTTTATCCTTTGGCAAGCTCAGCATGTTGGAAAGAGTATGATATATATCTAATTGGATGTAGGGGAGCATGAATTATTATTGTTGACATTACCCTTAAGGTAAAGGTTGTGGGGCTAGACTATAAGCCCCTATCTTTCTCTATGTCCGATTAAAACTCCGTAACCACAAATATCGCGTGAGTGCTAGCAATTATGAAGGACTAAGTGATAGTTGAGTATGTGGACTTGCTTTTAAGCTCTGACATAGACTCTTTCCGATGTTATGATAAATTGCAATTGCTTCAATGACTGAGATTATAATTGTTAGTGCCCAATAAGGTTTCTGATTCATGCTTTGGCTTTGTGAAAAGATCATCACTTGAACATAAGTAATCATATGACAAAATCTATATATGTTGCTGTTATGAAATAATCATGATGCCTTCATGTCCATATTTTGTTTTTATCGACGCCTCTACCTCTAAAAATGAGGACATATTTATTGTTATCGGCTTTTTGCTTGAGGACAAGCGAGGTCTAAGCTTGGGGGAGTTGATACGTCCATTTTGCATCATGCTTTTATGACAATATTTATTGCATTATGGGTTGTTATTTCATGTTATGTCACAATACTTATGGCTATTCTATCTTATTTTACAAGGTTTACATGAAGAGGGAGAATGCCGACAGCTTGAATTCTGGGCTGGAAAAGGAGCAAATATTGGAGGCCTATTCCACGCAACTCCAAAAGTCCTGAAACTCCACGAAACACCTTGAAATAAATAAAGAAAAATCGTCGCCAAAGATGAAGGCCAGGGGGCCCACACCCTGCTCACGAGGGTGGGGGCGCCCCCCTGGGTGCGCCCCCTACCTCGTGGGCCTCCTGGTGGCTCTCCGACGCCCATCTTCTCCTATATGAAGTCTTTCGATGAGAAAAAGTTAGGGAGGAACCTTTCGGGACGAGACTCCGCCGCCACGAGACGGAACCTTGGCGGAACCAATCTAGGGCTCTGGCAGAGCTGTTCTGCCGGGGACACTTCCCTCCGGGAGGGGGAAATCATCATCATCATCATCACCAACGCTCCTCTCATCGGGAGAGGGCAATCTCCATCAACATCTTCACCAGCACCATCTCATCTCCAAAACCTAGTTTATCTCTTGTATCCAATTCTTGTCTCCAAGTCCGGGATTGGTGCTAGTAGGTTGCTAGTAGTGTTGATTACTCCTTGTAGTTGATGCTAGTTGGTTTATTTGGTGGAAGATCATATGTTCAGATCCTTTATGCATATTATTACCCCTCTGATTATGAACATGAATATGCTTTGTGAGTAATTACGCTTGTTCCTGAGGACAAGGGAGAAGTCTTGCTATTAGTAGTTATGTGAATTTGGTATTCGTTCGATTTGATGAGATGTATGTTGTCTAGCCTCTAGTGGTGTTATGTGCACGTCGACTACATAACACTTCACCATTATTTGGGCCTAGAGGAAGGCATTGGGAAGTAATAAGTAGATGATGGGTTGCTAGAGTGACAGAAGCTTAAACCCTAGTTTATGCATTTCTTCGTAAGGGGATGATTTGGATCCATATGTTTCATGCTATGGTTAGGTTTACCTTAATACTTTTGTTGTAGTTGCGGATGCTTGCAATAGAGGTTAATCATAAGTGGGATGCTTGTCCAAGTAAGGGCAGTACCCAAGCACCGGTCCACCCACATATCAAATTATCAAAGTACCGAACGCGAATCACATGAGCGTGATGAAAACTAGCTTGACGATATTCCCATGTGTCCTCGGGAGCGCTTTTCCTATCATAAGAGTTTGTCCAGGCTTGTCCTTTGCTACAAAAAGGATTGGGCCACCTTGCTGCACCTTATTTACTTTTGTTACTTGTTGCTCGCTACAATTTATCTTATCACAAAACTATCTGTTACCACTTATTTCAGTACTTGCAGAGAATACCTTGCTGAAAACCGCTTATCATTTCCTTCTGCTCCTAGTTGGGTTCGACACTCTTACTTATCGAAAGGACTACGATAGATCCCCTATACTTGTGGGTCATCAAGGTGGCTCTTGGTGAGATAGGATGACATGTCGTCATCTTGCTCGATGAAGAGTGGGTTGGTAGAAGAACTTGGCCTATCAATCATTCCAAAGAAATATGTGAGTGGGAGAAAGAGAAGAACTTATACCAAATGTACCTTGACCGATGTTGAAGATGGATCAATGATCACTCAAATGTGGAACAAGGAAATAGCACAATTGGTACCAATTCTTGTCAGTTCTCACACCTACACAAGTAAAATCTTATGGTGGAGCTCGGTTAGGATGATGGCACAAAATTTGATGCAATTGTTAGTGAGCCTCAATAATGTTGGAAAAGATTCACAAATTTGCAAATGCAACAAGTACACGTATAACAAGATATGGTACACGGAAACACACACGCAAATAGAAAAGTGGGGTCGTGCAACCAAGGAATGAGCCAAAATGTGGAATCCATGAAAATTCTCTTGTTGCACAACACTAGAGAGACGCTAGCACGATTGCACAATAGGCGGATACGAAACTTGTGCACAACCTACTAAGCAAAAATGCAACGACTTCTATCCCAAGTATGCTATAAGTATGGTAGTCTGATGATATGATCCAAGATGATCGAGTATGACAATCTTAATGTAGTATGATGCTATGGTCCTTGCTTATAAGCTCTTTGCTTATCTTTCCTTCTTGATTAAAAGCTTGTTTGGCTCTTTCTCTTTTGAGATCTTTTCTCATGCAAAATTTCACGAACCAAGATAGCAATTGTGTATATGTGATGACAACTTTGTGACACAGTAGATGATACCAAGATATGCACCATGATGATATGGTATGTATGCTATGTGAAGTATGATCACTAATGTGCACAAGTCACGTTGTCCGACAATACTCAAAGGCTAGTCTCGATGGGAAAGCAACGCAAAATTGGGCTATGGTGGTTATCAATGCAATGGCAAGGAATAGACAAAGATGTCGTCGAGGTTACCGTCCTTAGCGATGACGAGTCCTTGTCGAAGATGAGTGGTGGTGATGTTGATGTCGCACCGTACCTATATAGCCGAAACACAATAGGACACGGGAACCACAACTCAAATGCTCAAAACAAAACATGACAAAATTGTCAGAGTTGATAGCGGGTAAGCGATGGTGGTGCTTGCAGAAAGCGGTGGTGGTATGCGGAAGTGATGGTGGTATGCGGAAGTATGCATGGGCACCGGAACAAAATTTGGTGAAAGTTAGGCGGGAAACAGGGCAGTGGATGGAGTTGTTTCTGTCAGGGGCCGGATGTCCAGGCTTGGTGGCCGGATGTCCGGGGGTCACGGGCCGGATGTCCAAGCTCGGGATCCGTGGATGAACTCGATGAACTCCACGGGGAAAAGGTCAAATCTGGGGCAAAATTCGGGGGATTTTGTGGATGGAAATTGCGGAGATGATGGGGGAAAGCTAGATCCACTCGTGGCAAAGCAAATCATGGATCAAATCCAACAAAACTTCATCACACCAACAAATCACAAAAAAAATTGGGGCTATTTTTGGTGGGGATTTTCGAAATTGGGGAAGAACACAACAAAATCAAGCTAGAAAATAAGGGTAGGGGCTCCAAATACGTGATCAACCTGGCTCATGATACCAAGATGATGTAGGGTAGAACCCTAGATGCCCGATCTTTCACGATTGGAGGGGATCCTATGAAGAACACGAGGGGAAAACGAGGGGAACACGAGGGGAAACACAAGAGAAATCACTCAGCCAACAAGATCCGGTCACACATATGCTATATCCTCGAAACACAAAGAGTGATACATGATTCAAAGTCAACAACGGACGATAAAAAGAGTCTTCTCCGTGAGGAGGTCTTGAAGGGTCTTCCTGTGATGGGGTCTTGAATCCGCTTGGGGGATCTTCTCCAAAGAGGTCATGAGCTCCGAGGAGAAGTAACCAAGTGGATGAGCAAAGCTCTATCTCAAATATGAGCTATCACAATGCTAACCCTAAAACATATGTGGAGGAGATGTATATATAGTCTAAGGGGCGAAGAGGTACATGGGCCTCGGCCCAGATGCGCTGCACATAAGTAGGGGGGCGGATGTCCGGGCGTCGGGCCTGATGTCCGGGCCTTCCCAAGATGCCGGATGTTCGGGCGCTGGGGCCGGATGTTCGGGCTGGCAGGGTCCAGCTTCTGTGATGGGGCGCCGGATTTCCGGGGGTCGAGCCGAATGTCCGACTGTTCGCCGAGCGCCGGATGTCCAGGGCTCTGGCCGGACGTCCGGAGCATGTAGACTCGGCCTCTGGTCCTTTGTTGTGGGCGTCACCTCCATGGGCCGGATGTCCGAGCCCTGGGAGGTGTTCTTGACTCCTTCCATTGGTTCTCTTCATCCGCGAACTTGGGGACTTGTCCGTCTTCACGTGCATCCTTGGGGGGGGGGGTCCTCTTGGTACCTAATCATGCACTACATTCCAGAGTTAGGTAGTAGACATGTCTCAAGTGGATCATATGAGATATCACTAAGGAAAGAAGTCACCTCGGTCTCGAGAGCTCTAGCTCGTGCTCTTGTCATAGGTCCAAGTGGTGTCGTAGGAGATGTAGATGTGTCCATGGGGATGATTGTGGGATGCTCCACATCACATCGTGTCCCTATTTTCTCCTTGTTACCATCGATCCTTAGACACACAGCTTGAGACCCCCTACCCGAGATCTACTGGTTTTAACACCGGCACCTATACATAAAACTGTGTGGGATGTACATATGAATGGAAACGTTTTCCCTGAATTGACTGTGTGAGATGTACATACGAACGGAAACGATTTCTCTGGATTGACTATGTGGGATGTACATAAGAACGGAAACATATTCCTTGGATTGACTATGTGGAATGCACATAACAAACAAAAATGTTTGTTTAGGACTGACTGTGTGGGATGTACTTATGACCGGAACCGATTGGGCCTGTATAATCGTATTTGATCGCTCGCCCGTCGCACACGATCTCATTTTGCCGAGCGTGTGTGCCAGGAGAGCCTATCCCCGACGGTTTCTGGGTCATGGGAAGGACCCCCTATCGCCCACACTCACTAGGCGATGGTTTAAAATGCCATCGCAGAAAGGGGTTAAAAATTGTTTGTATAGCACCTGATGTACCGGTGATAGGAGTTACTTTGTATTTTCTTGAATCTTAGGTTCAAATCAGTGTATATCTAATTATTGTGAGAATGAATAAAGTTATAAGTGTTTCTAAAAATAAAAATGAACCGACTAGATAAAGTCGTTCACACCATGCGCATGCTCATTTATCTCGATAAAAAAGCACGGGCTCACGAAGGGGACCCAGATGACAGTCACAGTGATGCCCGCGATAGTCTGAGCGCTTGCCTAGGCAGCGGGGCACAAAATTGAAGGAGACGCGCGCCTTAATCCTCTTCTATTTTGAAAATGCATGAAAACTAAAGTGTGCCTTCTAAACCATGACGGAGGGATTACCAAGATAAAGTTTAATACATGTTTTGCAACCTAACTTTTTTTCATTTACTAGAATCATTAATACACCACGTCTACATGCATGCAGAAAATTGATTCTGAATGAAGAAAGTAGACGAGCATCATTATGACTGCATGCATACAAGTATTAAACAAGTTGCTAGTATGAGGAGACATCATTAATTTTTTGCCTCGATTTACTGTTGGTGACCTTTTATAAATGCAAAATGTATATTTTATAGTGGCCTTGTATAAGTAAATGGTGGGAGTAGTATGCTTGATTTGATCTAGCGTGTGATCGTCTTCTACACGGGGATGATTGCATCTACATGGTTGGCAACTGTTGTTCTTTATATTACCTTACAGTTGATGAATGGACGAAAGTTTTTCTGCAAAAAAAGGATCCTGTTGGGAGCCCCTTTGATGTCACAACATGCCCAAGCATATGAAGGAGAAATGCGCTTCAACCTTGGAGGCGGCCTTAATCATTTGTTTGATTCATCTACATGTATTATAGCCCGTAGCAACCCATGGGCTATACTATTTTGCATTCCGTCTATAAATAATTTGAATACAAATTTGAATTGCATCAATGGTAATGCTAAGCGCGTTTGAAACCATTATTGCTTGAGTCGTGCTTCCAGTCTCCCATTGGTACATGGTAACCCATGTAACATTATGTTTCTCTGATAAATTAACTCATGTGCAGGTGGGACCATTCCAAGAATTAGACCTACCAATATGGGAGGTTAAATGCAAGAAACGAGACTTAGGTGAATACACTAACAGTTCTATGGTATCCATTCACTCTTTGTGAAAAAAAATCTGTTATTTGAACTAAAATTCATATCCACATCTAGCATTATACTTATCATGGTGCAACATTATGGGGACAAATGCAATAGTTGTTTATGTTGTTTCATCATTATGGGGACAAATGCAAAAGTTGTTTATGTTATTTCATCCATCTCTATGTTTTCTGAATAATGTTTTTTCTTAGCAAACAACAAAGAAGCCCTCTGTACTGAACACAAAATGTATTGAGTTAAAACCTATATCTGCCAAATACAAATAATTGTCATCAAATCATGTACGGTGTTTGGATTTTATTTACTGAGAAGATCGTCTTTCTTGTGCATATACTTCATCATTTATTTCATTAATATTAGCTGAAAATGTTTGAGATGAATTCAGATTTCTACATATGTATTCCAGTGATGTCTTTTTTTAATTATTTTCAGGAAGTAGTTTTCTTCGACGAGGAAGATATAAAACCCGCTAAATCCATTGATGTCAAGGTGGCTAATAACCGGCAAATTGGTAACACAATAAGTGATAATGTTTTTGCCTACTAAGACTCCATCTCTATATGTTGTAAAATAGGGAACAATCATAAAATGTAGTAGTAATTTGCATTGTTGGATAGATAGGTACTATGAGGGTCGGTAGGTATTACGAGCGACATCGGATGAGGGGGATGAGTCACTAGCAATGAAGGTGCACATGAGAACTATTTTCACAGATTTTGTTAAAGTTATTAAAATGTGTATACGCGATGGTAAGACGGGATGGGACTTTTGGACAACAATAATGCTAGAGGATGGGCGGATCAAGAGAATGAAAGTGCAGGGAAAACAAAGGTAGGGAGAAACATGATGCTTTGTCTTGTTGTAAGAGGAGGATGGTTAAGGAGTCCGGACGACTGCCGGGGAAGAAAGAAGCGGGATAGAGAGTTTTTATTGCTCATTATATTGATGACCTGTTGTTAGACCCTGTGTCGCTGCTCCTGCCAAAGCGTGCTCCTCTTTTGGTGGCAAGAGAAGTCTTAAGGTGGAAGGTTGGGGCCGAATAACACTAAGTTCTTTGTTGGCTTACCGCTAGCTATCAACGGTATTTTCATATGGGCTAGGTTTTAGGGAGCCCGTATTATCCAACGGTTGAATTTTGAGGAACCCGCTGTGGCCCGTTTTGATGTCCAAACATGTCTAGATGTATGAAGGAGAAATGATCTTCGACCTTGGAGACGCTTTTAATCATTTGTTTGATTCATTTATATGCATTGTAACCTACAGCAACGCACAGACGTTCTACTAGTAGTTCAATTAAGTTCCATTCTATGTTTCCAATATGTCACTTGACTTCCAGGCGGCCAAGGATGTTTTCACATAGAGATAGAAGATAAAGAGATGGAGATAGAGAGGGAGTGCGCATTCTTGTATGTGAGGGGCATAGGTCGATATGACCGTGTTTAGAAGTGAGCATGGGCGAATAATTCACCTTTATTTTCAAGTTGCATTAGTTGTTTCTCTTATTTGTCTCTTCAAATGGTTCATTTGACTTCCATTTTAAATTTCATATATTTCATTTAACTTGCAGGTTGGAGTTGGTCCCCACGCCAATTGGCGCAACGGGTCATCTAGTGGATATGATGGTAGGCCAAATCGGAGTTTGCACGCAATAGTATGACAAGCTCGGAGATGCATGTGTTGACACCAAATTTTGGCGTGGCAAAAAATGCAGGTAATGACCTCAAGCGGAAAAGCTTTCAACTTGAAAAATCCCCGTATTGTCAAAATGAACAACTTTAATTTTTGTACCATCTCCAATCAAGATCGTATGCAACCTCAAGAGCCCAAACAGTTGATACGCAAGTTCCGGACTAGCCCCTAAAGTTTCGGAATTTACAAAAAGTTTGCACATGATGCACATAGGAAACATGAGTTATAATATATTTTTACTGATTTATATGCGCAAATGCACCCGCAAAATAAACTTGGATGACTAAAATTCATGAACATGAAAGTAATTCATCTTGACAAGAAGACCAAATTTGCTTTTGTGATCATCTCAATCCAATATCATAAATGAGGACGTCCATGATCATACAAATGAGCTAAAACCAACCAAACAACCGTCGAGCCCCTTGAGAGTCGAGAGCGAGCAACCGTTCCCGGCCCGATCCCCTATCTTCTCCGATGGCATAGCCGGCCGGAGTAGAGAAGGGAGAGGTGCACGGAGTAGTCCTGTATATAGCGCGTCTAGTTTTAGGTGGTATTCTGCCCATGTGGCGTATGGCGGTATGCCGATGTGGATAGTGCCGCCGCCGCGGGCGAGCAGCGGCCGGTGGCTTACGGCGGTGGTCTTCATGGTGGTGCTGACTGGAGGTCAGTCGCTGTCGTGGAGCGCATCGTCGGCTACTCCACCAATAAGCTCGCCTGGTTCCCTGTTCTGGAGGTGCTCCGCTCCCTCTCTCGCTTCTATGGTCACCGTGGTGGTGGAGTTGAAGCAGGGGAGAGATGGAGGTCCAGATTGGGTTTGTGCTCATCCCCGATGGCTGCTGGTCAATGGCTACGGCGCTGGCCATGGCGCTTGGCTGCCGGCCATTTCTTCCATGCCATCGGATCTGCTGGCCGAAGGGCGACCGTACTTCTTCCTCCCGGCTATGGAGCCAATTGGGAGGCAGTGCTTCTTCGACATGGAGTCCGCGGCGAGGTGTCGTGGAGGCTTTGCCGCACCAAGTGGTGTTGTCCCCGGCGGTGGCAAGGTTGCATCCGTGACGAAGGTGCTTTGGACCCGATCGCGTTTTTCATTTGGTTGTGGGGGTCCTCTTTGTAAAATGCAGGGACCAGTGTGTTATCTAGGTTTAGTTCGGGGTCCTTTTGCATATTGCTATGTACCACCGCTGTTTTACTACTAATGCAGTCTCGGGTCCTTCTGGACCCCTCTCTCATTCAAAAAAATAAAATAAATACAAATGAGCTATCTTATACTCCCTCCGTCCCATAATATAAGAACGTTTTTGACACTTGTGTAGTGTTAAAAACACTCTTATATTTTGGGACAGAGGGAGTTCATATTAAGCCCGAAAGTATTGGGCTAGACCAAAAGTTAGTTTCGGCCCTATCTATTTAAGTTAAGTTAGATTTGACGTTTTGAACGAGATTAAAGACTTTTCTTGTATGAAAGCTTATCCACCTTATATCTGAAAGACGACGACCCATTGAAACAAAACACAATCGTCAAACGCATTTGTCACTATTACTTTTCCTTATTTTTTCTTCCTCCTCGCTCTTTGTGTTCGAGACAGTAATCTATGATGCTCTAGGGACGATCAGATCCACCTACGGTAGCCTATAATGGCCGTACTCATGGGATTTTTTTTGACGAAATACAGCCAGATGCTGTTTTTCATTCATTAAGAGGAATAATCCATCCGGGAAATACATGAGAGCAAGGTGTACCAGAGTTGTTGGCACCCTCAACCAGGAACTTTACATATGTAGAAAAGAGAAAAGAGAAGGGAAAAAAGAGAAAAACTAGGCTATTGTGCCAGCCACTGTACGCCTTCGACACCAGCCCGAAACCAAGTGTGCAACTCGTCAGTTATCACGTTACAGGTTCCCATGAAGTCGGTGTCTTTGCCATTGAAAATTCTATTATTTCTCTCTTTCCAAACCTGCCACCAGATGATCATGCAAAGAGATGAGAATTCTTTCTGTCGATGCAAAGGAATATTGCCCAGAATGTGAATCCACCATTGGATCAAAGAGTTAGTATCATAGCTTGGTCGGGGGTCAAATCGATATCTGAATTTGGTCAGAAAGAAACCCCATACAGCAGCAGTGAACGGGCAAGTTCCAAAAAGGTGAATAACAGACTCCAAACCAATGCAGCACAGCGGACACACAGGATTGTGTAGCCAATTTCTTTTTGCGAGGTTATCTGCAGTTAGGCATTTACCTTGAATGGCGAGCCACACAAAGAACTTCACCTTTTGTGGTATCTTGATCTTCCAAATAAGCTGTGAGAGAGGGGTGTAAATGCGGCCAATGAACTGGCAATGGTATGCAGAGTTAACAGAGTAAATCTTGTTGGAGGTCCATTTCCAAATGATTTTGTCATCGGCTTGGGAGAGCACCACCTGGTCAGCACGATGCCAAAAGTCCAAATACTCAGCAATCACTTCAACGCATGGGTTTGGTTTAATCAAGGTGACCCAAAATCTGTTGTTTATACCCTGAGAAAGAGTGATGTTCCTCCTTTTACTATGTTTGAAAAGTTTGGGGTAAGCCAAGGAAGGGGAGATCCCATCAAGCCAGTGATCATGCCAAAAATATATGCCAGTGCCGCTGCCGATCTCCCAGGACATAGATGCACAGAAAAGATTCTTGATCTCCTTGTCGATAGGTAGGGGTAGCCCATGCCAAGGTTTGTCAGGACAGGAAGCATTCTGCCAAAGCCATCTCACTTTCAAAGCCTTGCTTTGTCTGTATAAGTCATGAATTCCCAGACCACCAAGTTCCAGGGGAAAGCAAACCAGAGACCACTTAACTAAACATTTGCCTCCACTGACCGAGTCTGAACCAGCCCATAAGAAAGCCCTTCGCAATTTATCAACCTGCTTGAAAACCCATTTGGGTTGTTCCACTGCCAGCAACTGGAAGATAGGCATGGCAGAGAGCACAAATCTTACAAGAGTGACACGCCCAGGAGTAGAAATCCATCGAGCCTTCCACCCAGCGATTTTCTTCATAATTTTTCCAATGAGAAGCTGCAGATCTTGCCATTTGAGCCTCCTACCAGACAGTGACATCCCAAGGTAAGTACAAGGGAAACTACCAAGCTGACATCCCAGTGCAGTCTGAATATCCGAGAGGTCGATGTGCTCGCACTGGATGGGAATGATTTTGCTCTTAACCATATTAGTCTTCAGACCAGTGGCATTGCCAAAGAGGTTCAAAATTTGAGAGACGGCATAAATCTCTGAGAGTAGTGGTTTGCTGAAGATAATCACATCATCGACATAAATGGAAGCCCGGTGTCTAATAGTTTGTGTACCAAGCGAGGCTAGGACACCATGAGCTTGTGCTGTATTCATCAATCTACCAAGACAAAAAGAAGGGGGAATAGGGGGTCCCCTTGTCTAAGTCCCTTGCGATGCAGAATCTGATCGGTAAGTGCCGAATTAACCAAGACCTTGGTGGATGAGGTAAGGAAAAGAGCGGAAATCCAGTCCCTCCACTTCGGCCCAAACCCTCTAAATTCTAGTAGGCTGAGAAGGAACTCCCAAGACACAGAATCGAAAGCCTTGGCTAGATCTAACTTGAACATAATCGATGGATTTTTTTTTTTGTCTGAGCACCTTTGCCATGGATTGCACATATACAAAGTTGTCATGGATGCTTCGACCCTTTATGAAAGCATTTTGGCATGGGATTTCAGCCGAATGTGTGGAGTTTCGGGTTTCAAAAACCTTGTGGACGTGTGTTGTGCATCACTCTTAGCGAGGCTTCTTCGGTGACGTGTGTTGCGTACGAGATAGTACACGGTGAGCTACCGGCCGACTGAAGCCAGCAGTCCCTAGAAACTGGATAATTCCGTTGGGGTTCAACCGTTCAACACTTCCGCGTCCCATCGCCGGCTCGTCCCTCTCTCGAACCACCCATCGCCCCAGCCGTCCTAATCTCTCCTCTCAAGCCGTAGCCCCGAGTCGACTCCCCTCCTCATCCCAATTTACCAAACCCTAACCCTAGCAGCTCGTCCCCTACCCCACCCAGCGCGCGCGCGGCCGCCGTGGCGGGCGACCGAGGATGCCGTCCGGGTCTACGCAGTTCCGGTACACACAGACGCCGTCCAAGGTGCTGCACCTACGGAACATGCCGTGGGAGAGCTCTGAGGAGGAGCTCGTCGAGCTCTGCAAACCATTCGGCAGGGTTGTGAACACCATGTGCAACGTCGGAGCCAACCGCAACCAGGCCTTCGTGGAGTTCGTAAGGCGCCCTTCCTCTCCTCCTCCGTCTCACCCCCGCCCTGTCCCTTCGTCTGTTGCGATTTTGCCTCGTGGCGGGTGCTGGCTGGTATTTTGATGAATAATTCACGTTTGTTGATGCGATGTATGGTTTATTCATGTGATTGCATCTAGGTATGACACTTCTGCTTGGGGTCGATTTTAGTATCAATCAGTGGCCGTTTGATTGCTAGATTTTGTGGGAGCATGATCTATTGGAGGAATTTCTTGTTGATACTTATACTGTCCCGTGGTTGAGGCAGTGCTGGCTGACTGTCAGGGCACTACTATATACACGACTTGGTGTTATTTGATTTTTAAATTTGGGGTTGATTGTTTGCTGCAAACCATGCGTAATCTCCAACGGTGGTGTGCCTCTGTTGAGCGAGATGCATACAACTTCATGTCTTAGGTGAGAAACGCTTTGTTCTTACCGGTGATTGCAGTTTATGTTTCATTCGCAATCTTCTCTTCCGTGTGTTAAGTATCACATGTATCTTGTGTCTAATCTGTATCCAGTCAAATACGAGCCATACTTTTGCGAGTTTCTAACTATCTGAAGGTACTTTCCTTGCTTGTTGGCACATGTGGAATTTTGATGTATTGGAATAAAAGATAATTTTGTTTGCCATACCAAAAAAATCCATGTTCTTCTACCATGGCCATTTCGTTTAAGTAGGTTTGTCGATTATGGACAGATTTGTGTTTTTTTTTGCGACTACGCAGGTTGCGTATGAGCGTATCTTTCCGTTGATAGAAGGGTAGAAATTACAGGGGCGCGAACCTAGATGCATAACAAGGTGCAGTCAGGGTCGCAAGTGAAGCAGACAGGCAGACAGAACGGGGATGCTCAGCCCCGGGGGGGGGGGGGGGGGGGTGTGTACAATTATTCAGGTTGCAGGGACGATCATGCTTAGGCCTGTAGCTCCAGCTCTTGCCCAAGAGCGAGCTTCTTCTTGGATGGAATGGATAAGGTTGCTGAGCGAGGGTTGAGTTGCGTTCTGGTTCTTCCAGATGGACCAAGCATAGAGGGCGATCAACAATCCAGGACTTCTGAATGCTAGCCGGGGAGCGTGGCGGAGGACCACCACGTATAGAAATTGGTGTTGCCGTCTGGAGGGTGAGTGGTGAGCCGGCACCAGGAGAGGAGCTCATGCCAAACCATCTGAGAGAAGACACATTCCGCCATCATAGAGGGCGATCAACAATCCAGGACTTTTGAATGCTAGCCGGGGAGCGTGGCGGAGGACCACCACGTATAGAAATTGGTGTTGCCGTCTGGAGGGTGAGTGGTGAGCCGGCACCAGGAGAGGAGCTCATGCCAAACCATCTGAGAGAAGACACATTCCGCCAGGATGTGCTGCATGGTCTTGGTATTCTGGTCGCGAAGGAGGCATGCCGGCGCATGAGGAAGGCCATGGCGAGGATGCTGAGCCGCAGTTCAGCAGCGGTCGAGCCCAGCTAACAAAAGGAAAACCTAGATGCTGAGTGGGGCCCATGGCTTCCAAGTGAGCTACCAATGGGGGGCTTGCATGGATCCTTGGAAGAGCGTGAGGTAGCAAGACTTTGTCGTGTAGACGCTGCTCATAGTCCAGCGCCAAGTGATGAAATCCGTGGTAATGGCAACATTGGCAAGGGTGGTGGTGCGAAGGCGGCGCCAAATGTCCACGTACTCCATGGTGGCCGCCGGCCTGAGGCTGCCACGAATCTTGGATCAAGGCCTGGTTGGGGATGGCCTCGCAGACAAGGCGGCTGTTGTGGCGGCGGCGAGGGACAAGGGCGACCAGGGCCGGAGCAAGCTCGAAGATGGAGGAGCCCTGAAGCCAATGATCGGTCCAGAATTTGCAGGCGCGTCCGTCACCCAAAATCCAGGAAGTGGAGGATCAAAAGATTTGCTTGACCTCAGGCTCGCAGTGTGGAGGAAGATGGTGCTAAGGGCGTTTAGGGCCAGTCTCTTGGAGCCACAGCCAGAGCACCCGAAGAGCAATGCCGGTGCTTTGCAAGTCCTGAATGCTGAGGATGCCGAGCTCCAAGGGGCGGCATACCCGTGGCATATATAAATCTCCTGTCTTGGTTGCTTTATATTTTACAAGGTCAACTATAGTGCAAGAAATACTACATGCAAACTCTTTATATGCAATAGAGAACATCACATAAGTGATTTTTGAACTGCAGACATGTGATACTTGGGAAAAAGTTAAAAGTGGACTGTAGCCTAAGCTTGAAGAGCTATTAACTGTATGAGTGGAACTCCTGGCCAGGCCTAGAAAAATCCTTGTTCTTGTATGGTGAATATTTTATTTGAGTTTGTTGATTGCTAACAGATCTGTTCTCATGATCGGAACTCCTGGCCAGGCCTAGAAAATCCTTGTTCTTGTATGGTGAATATTTTCTTCGACGCTACTATGCAGCGGCGCAGCATCTGATGTTTCCCGTGCGGCGCTCGCTGATCAGGCAGTAAAGCTTGTCGCGCTTGCACGTGAGCCTCTCCCATCGCTTAATGGGCCGTCCAAACTCGGCCAATCTCTTGTCGTGCATCACCGTCTCTTGCACCTTAACTCACTCTCGTGTCGTTTTCACCACCAAATCCTAGCGCTGCTTCTCCCTAATCCACCAGCTCAACCATTGCACAATGATGTAGATAAGCTGCCCATAAACATGCAGGGAAAAAAAGGAGTCGTGCTAGCGAAAAAAGGATGATCTGACATGATTGCCAGGTTGAAGCAGGTGTAGATACACATGGTTGTCATGTTCAACCAGATATACGTTACCAGGTTTACATGCAATTTCCAGGAAAATTGTGCCGAGTTGCCATGTTATTTCATCCTGCTTGTCGTGTTGTCTATACGCGGTTGCCAGGGGAATTTGTTGTGTTTACCATTTTTCATTGTACTGGGTACCATCTTATTTCACATTACTTGTTGTTCTGTTTATGCGTAATTGTTGTGACGATTTATTGTGCTTGCTATTTTAATTGTATCGAGTTGCCATGTTTATTTTGTAATGCTTGCCGTTTTATTAACATGTAATTGCTGGGATAATTTGTTGTGCTTGTCATTTTTAATTGTGCCAAGTTGCCAATTTATTTTGTCTTGGCGTTTTGTTTACACACAGTTTCTGGCATGATTTACTATGCTTGCTATTTTAATTGTGGAGTTGCCATATTTATTTTGTACAACTTGCCATTTTGTTTACATATAACTCCCGGGATGATTTGCTATGATTGCCATTTCAATTTTGTGCTGATTTGCCATATTTATTTCATGCATCATAACATTAGAAAAATTGAACTTCTCAAGGTGATTTGTTGTTTTTATGTATGTCTTGGTTAAATTGTGTTAAGCACTTAAACTAGTTTCCTTGAAACACAATGGTTGTTCAAAAAAGCAGTTGTCAGATTGTTTAGGAAAAACAACCAAGTTTTTACCCGTTGATTCACAAAAAGATAAATAGCATGTAGAATAGAACTGAATTCTTTATTTATTTAATACAAGATGTATATCTTTTGGAAATCGAGATAGAACACTGTAGCAGCCCCCGTGCAAGCATAGCGCAACGGTGGTGCTCAATGTAGCGAGTGCTTGTAGCAAACCACAGCCTATAGCGCACTTTCCCCGTTTTTCTTCCTGGGCCTGGTGGCCTAGTTTGCTTACGGGCCCCAAAACAAATCGTGATGCTACTATTTAGTTTATGCAAAGCCGAGCCGAGCCACAGGGGAGAACAAGCGTGCGCATGGTGGATTTTCCCTATTTTCTTTTGAGTTTGTTGATTGCTAACGGATATTGCTCATCATCCTGTAGTCATAACTGATTGGTGTCATGAACGATTCACCTGTTTTGGTTGCTCTCAATTTTTTTACAAGAACGGTGCAAGCAATAGCTGCTGCCATGCCGCTTTATAGGGAGTACCCAAGAATCAAGTGTTAGATGGCCTGTTTGGTCGAATTTCTGAAGGCCTCCCACCCTCACCCCCACCCCAGAGGAGTTAAATAACTACAAAACAGTCCCCTTCCTGTTGTTTAACTATATGCAACGGGGAATATTGCATACGTCATTTTCTAGTTGCAAAAATGTGTTTTTTTGTAGATTGATCTAGCAGAAGTTTCATGTGAAAAGTGAGCCTGAAGAACTGTTAGCTCTATATAATTGGAACTTCTAGCCAAGTCGATGGGTTCCTGAATTTCTATCATAAATTTGCCTATTTCAGGCAGATCAAAACCAGGCAATTTCAATGGTTTCATATTATGCTTCATCTTCAGAACCTGCCCAAGTTCGTGGTAAAACTGTATATATCCAGTATTCAAATCGGCAAGAAATAACAAACAATAAAGGCACTGGTGATTCTTCTGGCAATGTCCTGCTTGTCACCTTTGAAGGTGTCCAGCCTAATGATGTTAGCATAGATGTTATCCATTTGGTAAGTATTACACGAGACATGCATTCAAATAGTTAATGAATTCCTTTTCCGTTTTGCAGTGTTTTATTTTTTGCATTATTTTCAATAGGTATTTTCTGCTTTTGGGTTTGTTCACAAGATAGCAACGTTTGAGAAAGCCGCTGGTTTCCAGGTAACATAGTGCTTATGTCTAGTTTCATATATGTTACTATTTTTGTAAATTACCTTGACAGCTTGATTTTTTTTACTAACTACTAGCTCGAAATTTTTTCAGGCACTTATCCAATATACTGATGCTCCAACTGCTCTAGAGGCAAAAAATTCGTTAGATGGAAGAAGCATACCGAGGTAGTCCATGTTTATTACTCTGAGTTGGCAATTCACGAGAGTAATGTGAACACTTGAAATTTTACTCATTGAACTCGCGAAGGGTGCATTTTTTACTATTGCATTTTAGCCGATCTTTGATATAGAAGTTACTGATGTGATATTGCTATTGCAGGTATCTACTGGCTGAACACGTCAGCATTTGTCACCTCCGCATAACATTTTCTGCGCACAAAGATTTGAATATTAAATTTCAATCACATCGCAGCAGGTACAAGATAGTTTACAGATTTTTTTTTGTGTTCAATTCTATTTTGGTTTGTATTAAGCTCTTGTCCGCTAAAAATTAATTTTAGAGACACAAGTTTGTAACAGTGTCTGTTTTGATTAAGCAGGGATTACACAAATCCTTATCTTCCTGTTAATCCAACTGCAATCGAGGGAATCGCACAGGTTTGCCTGTAGTTCAAACTAGTATATCTGATGTCATGTCACTCTCATCTTCTTCTGTTGCTGCTTACACCATGTAAGTTTTGCAGCCCATATTAGGCTCTGATGGGAAGATTAAGGAGCCAGAGAGCAATGTACTTTTAGCATCAATCGAGAACATGCAGTATGCTGTGGGAGTGGATGTTCTACACACTGTAAGAGTATTTTAGAGTGATCTTTTCCTCAAGATTATTTTGAATTAAATAAGAAAAATATTTGTAAGAAAATATATCATATATACTCATTGTATGAGATAATTTCAGGTGTTCTCTTCTTTTGGTGCTGTCCGAAAGATTGCAATGTTCGAGAAGAATGGTGGAATGCAGGCTCTAATTCAGTATCCAGGTATGTGCGAACAACTGTAAACCTCACCATATCACATTATCTTTAGGATATGCCATGATATGGCTACACCTTGATTTAGGGGATGTAGACTGGCCCCGATGCTCCTTTGCTGTAATTTGTTCACTCTGTTGTTAACTCATGATAAGCCAAGTCCTTAGGTGATACTGAACTGTGTGGACATCTTAATGATGCTGTGTTGATTATTGAGTTAATATTTGTTTATGCGTCAAAGTTTCTGACTTCAGCAGAGAGGTCTTGGAGTCCCTGAAGACTTAAAATGGACATCTACAACTATCCACAGCTATAAAGTTACCTTTCGTAATTTCTTATTCTTTTCTTACCTTTTCCTGTAAGCATATTTACTTTCTTAGTAGAGGTTTGGTACAGTCATGTCTTCCTGTCATCTTAATGTGGATTGTCTTCCTCTTGGCACCCTGTTCTTCTGTCAGACGCCAGCTGCCTTAATTGTTACCTTTTTGGGTTAGAGTAGCAGTCACCATGAGGATGTATCCAGTGCTTTCTAGCCTGACAGTGACTGCTGTGGTTGGTCCTAAAATTGGTGCAAATGGTCAGAAAAAATTCTTAAAAATTGTTGAAAGAAAATCAATCTACCATGCTACAGAATTTCAAACCTACATTTTGGTCTACACATGGAGAAACCACTGAGACAAACTGCTGAAGTTGACAAAGGAAAGAGAAAACGCTGTTGACTGGAATTTGTCTTTTTTTCTTCTTCTCTCCTAATGTAACAGTTGAATTTATGTAGATTGCTTGATTTTATATCATTCTTGTGGTAGGTTTTGTTACGCCATTTGTATTTTAGGAACATAAGGAAGTGAATTATGGGCTAACAGTCACATCCTCTAGCTGCAACCTCTATTGAGAACACGTCTTATACATCGGTAGTCCAAATGTGCATCTCAGCGTCTTATGTGTGATCAATTTATCTAACCTGTCTTTGATGCTTCTTTGGAAGTGACACAAAACAGATGGCATTGCACATTACAGTGTATTTGTAATCTAAATGTTTAACTTGAGAGAATCCATATTCATATTCACTACAACTTCAGCTGTTCAGAAGTACTGCTAGAGCTAACAGAGTCCGTATTCGCAGATATAACAACAGCAGGAGTTGCTAAACAAGCTCTGGAGGGACATTGCATATATGATGGTGGTTACTGTAAGCTTCATCTGTCATACTCTCGTCATACTGATCTGAATGTGAAGGTATAAACAATAGTTTCAGGCTGTGTAAATTAACAAAGAATAAATGAATGCATCCAATTAGGGAAAAAAACTATTGCTATATTAGGTGGAATAGTCTTATCATTTGTTCAGTTTGACAATGCTTTTGGAACATCTTGTTTTCCTACTGCTTGCTTCCACGTTTTTTCTGATATGGGATCTACATATTGTGGCATTCAGGCACATGACGAGAGAAGCAGAGATTACACCGTCTCGGATCCTAGTGCTCAGGTACAAGCTGCAGGTCAAGCCCCTGGTCTAAGCACAACTGGAGCAGCATGGCAAAGCACCACGCCTGCTGCTTTTTATGGAAGCTCAGCAGGAGCGACCTCTATCGGACAAGTGCCAGCCTGGAATCCTAACATGCAGCGAGGGGCGTTTGCACCTGCATCAACCTCGTACCCTACCCAATTATTGATGGCAAACCCAGGCCCGCACTTTCCAGCAGTCGGATCAAGCTCTGGTGCTCCTCCGATGTTGTACCAAGCTTCACAGCAGATGGCACAATATGGCACAGCCCCTACTGCTCTGCCTCATGCAGCCTTGTCTGGCGAACCGATGTACTTCCCAAAATGAGCTATTCATCCGATAGAGCAGTTGCCTATGCTTTGTGCAGCACCTCTGGTCTTCAATTTTTGGAACTGCACTGTAATGCCGATCTGTTTTTCTTGGTACTTGTGAGACCCCTGTGGCAAATGTACCTGTCTGGCTGTTGGTGCCTGTAAACTGCACAGCAAAATGGAAAATTACTCGAGCCGTGTCAGTTCAATCCAAAACCTGATGTTCTTTCTGCGCTTGATAATTTCTTGGTACAAGGCACCATGCTTGATAATTTCTTGGTACAAGGCACCATGCGTTTGAATTATAACATAGTGGTGTATGCCATACTGGAATTTGTTTTTGGCTATGTCTGGTTGCCGGTTGGTTTCTTCTCCATGAACAAAGAATGTTACTCCCTCTGTGCACTTTTACAAGTCGTTTTAGACAACTGAAAATTGTCTGCTTGTCTTATAAAAGTGAATAGAGGGAATACAACACTAGTTATTGGCTTGCTGATGTATTGTGCTGCTAGCCGCTGAGATGGAAGTTCCAAAGCTTATTGTCGAGCTGGATTCGAAAGGTGTAGTGGATATGTTCAATGATCCAGAGAAGAACCTCTCCGCGCTGATTGAAGAAGTGAAAGGGTTACTCACCAAGTTTCAGGAGTCTAGAGTGCGTTTGGTTGCTTACATATGGCCCAGCCTGGCTCGGGCGACGCAGGGGAGGGCGACGTGCTTCTCTCCTTGTGTGGCTAGGGAGATGGCGCGAGCTTGCCCGTGTCGTCGAAAAATCGGTGGGAGGATTTCGGTTCACCTCCCGCCGAGTCCGCCCTATTTAGCCCCTTCCCCAGCGCCCCAATTCCCGCCACCATTCTTCCCCCTTTTGAGCTTTCCCGCCGACGCGCATCGGCACCGACGAGCAGGTAAGCGGCGGATCTTCATCGGCCGGCGGTCCACGGCGTCGGCGGTCCTTCACCGGCCGGTGGTGATCTTCTACGACCGTTCCCCCCTCGTCCTCCAGTTGTATCCATGGCCTCTGTGAGTTCAACCCCCCTTTCTCTCTGTTCCTTCGAGCTAGATATGAGCTGTAGCTTGTGTTTGATGTAGATGCATGGTTGATTAGTGCTCTGATTTATGAGCTCATATGTTGATTGCTATGCTACGTTGCAAGTTGTGGTAGGGTTAGATGTTCAAGCATGTGGTAGGCTAGATTAGTAGTAGAGTTTGAAGTTGAACCTTGTGCTTGTGTTGATTCGTGCTTAGATCTGTGATTTGTAGCTATTGGTGGTTCATTTGTAGCATGTTGTTTGTTGTAGATGTATGTTCGTGCTCATAGATTGTCCGGTATGCTTAGTATGATAGCGATGAACAATGTGCTTAGTATGATAGTGATGAAGCATGTGCTTGGTATGATAGTGATGACTGATGAACCATGTACATGTATGCTCCTGCTTTCATGGATTATCCAGTATGTTGTGTGCTATGCTTACTGTCAATGCGTGCTACGATTGTAGGACATGACCACGCAGACGCAAGATCTTAGTCAGGCCCTTGTCCTGTCCGACAGCCAGTTTCCTCCATCATTTGTCGAGGACTCGTAGCCTATGTATGAGATGGCACCTGATTCAGAGATGTTCGCGTCTGATTCTGTCTATGTGCCAGTAGTGCTCGTTGAGCAAACTTCTGTTGCTGCCGCTGCACTCAAGGTAGCAACAGCAAAGGCAAAGAATGATGGTAGGTCGAACAACATGAAGTGGAAGCCGTTCATGTCCACGTTCGTGCTGAACAAGATGTGTGAGCTCATCTGTAGCGGAGTTAGGACTGACAAGGGCTTCAAGGAGGTGCACTTGAACACCGTTGCAAAGCAGGTGTTCGAGTTTTGTGGGCAGGAGGTGTCCACCACCCAGGTGTACAACCACTTGAGGAAGTGGAGAGATCGATGGATTCAAGTGTCCAAGCTGAGAGACCTTAGCGGCGCCTCATGGGATGAGAACACTTGCTCCATAGTTCTGGAGACAGGAGCACTACGCCGGCCATGTCGCGGTTAGCTCACAACCCTCTTCTTTTTCATACTGTCCACCATTGCCTACTCCTAATCGCAACTAACAAAACTTGTGTTTCATTCTTAGGACCACCCAAGGGACGCTGAGTTCCTTAACACACCCATACAGAACTACAACCAGATGCAACACATCTTCTCCTTCGGGCTGGCAACTAGGAAGCATGCCATGGGCTCGGGGGAGCCTCTTGGTTCTCCCATGCCAGACTTCCCTCGGTCCCGGACGCCGAGGTCCTTGATGACCCTGACAAGCCCTTTGACCCCGTCCATGATAGGAAGAGGAAGAGAGGAGGCCTGATGGAGGAGGAGATCAATGTCTTTTGCAGCATGACTGAGGCAATGAAGAAGGTGGCAGCAGCCATCAGGGAGTGCAAGCCCCTTGACGTCCACCCTAACCTGTATGGCGCTGTCATGACCCAGGGTGGCATCAGCGACGAGGCTCTCATGGCAGCTCTCAACCACCTGCTTGACAACAAGGCCCAGGGTGTTGGGTTCTTTGCCATGGCAGACGCTCACAGGGTGCTGTGGCTCAGGAGCTGGCTGGGCAAGCACTACTACTAGAGTAGTGCTGCCTGTGAGCGTGCATGATCCCCGACGGTGATGGCGGTGGCGACGATGATGATGACAATGACGACGTACATTTTGTGTAGCTAGGGTTGGAAAACTATTTGATGGTCTATATATTTTGGTGAGGTGGTATATACTAACCCCTCATGATGATGGTGAACTTGCAGTGGTAGGACGACACCCTCTTTTGGATGTGGTGGTAGGATAACATCATGGTAGTGCTAGGTAGAACTTGCTACGCCGTATGATCATGCATGCTTTACTTCTTCTCTTCTGCTCCATTGTTGTTTGTGTGCTACTTTGCTTGCTACTTGTGTGCTCCATTGATTTGCTGCTTCAACTCTTGTTCTTGTGCATTGCTAGGGCAAGTGGTATGTCGTGTTCATCAGTAAGGCTCCAAGGGTTTATAATTCATGGGAAGAAGCGAGTGCACAAGTGGCATCGTATAGCAACAGCAACCATAGAGGGTTCATGACTAGGCAGGTAGCAGAACAAGCTACTCCGACTGGGTGCGAAAGCACGGAGGCAGCAGTGTTGACAGTGGCAAGGTTAGAGGTGTCAAAGTGGAAGGTGCTAAGGTGGATCGTCAGTTTGGGCTGAAGCTGAAGAATTTCATCATCTTCGCCCAGTTCATCGCCATTGCTGTGTTGTGGCATTGGTGTGCTAGATGTGATCATTGTGGGTAAGCTCACCAACTAGGATACAAGGTAAGCACACCATGTATGCCATATGCAACCAAACACCGTGTTCATGTGCCGCTTGGGCCAATGCAGGCAACCAAACAAAGTGCACTTGCATATTACCTAATGCAGGGACCCTAGATGCACACAACCAAACAACTTGCAGATGACGTATTCGGGGCTGTTTTTGCTCAACCAGGCTGGGTTGAGATGTGTATGCAATGCATCTACTGTTCACAACTTGAACCAAACACACCCCTAGAGTCCGATGGATGTGCGAACGGTGCTACTGTTCACACATCACCAGATTGTGCAGAGCACCGTTCGAACATCACCAGATTGTATTTTATGATACAACAAAGCATCCTCAATTGTCACTTGTGTATCCCTGGGAGGGTAAATGTTGCACGTCCAGTGCCAACGATTACCGTATCGTGTCCAGCGATAATTAGAATATCTCCATTCATCTTTTTAAGAGTTTGGAAATATTTCATCTCCCTCAGTATGGAGTTTGTGGTTGCACTGTCCACAAGGCATAATTCCTCTTTCATTTGATTGTCACTGTAGAGAACTATATATAAGACAAAGAACTTTCAATGAGAAAATCTCATGTAAATACATAGAATGCAATCTTATTTATATCAAATATGTTGGCACAGTTACATTCTTATTATAACAAATGTGCTGATACAATATAAAGACAACAATAATACTTATGTTCTTATTACAACATCACAAATGGACATAGCTAAATAGATCACTAAAGAATTGTGGGACTAGCCGAAGTCTCCAAACACGTCATTTGAGGTATACCAAATCATCCTGTTCTTCGTGTCAGTAAGGTCCTCTAGTTGATGGAATGCCATGGTGTTGCTTGGTCCAGGAGGAACGTCATCCGAACTACCGGTGGCCACGTCTGGATGAAGGTTGAAGTGGCTTTGAACCTCTTCCTTGAGGTGCTCTGCGTCCCTGAGATTGCTGGTACAACATAACCAGATGCTTTGGGATCTTGCGCTTGTTAGTGGGGTGAGTGTAGCATCCACACTTGTTGCAAAGCTGAGATTTATCATGATTGGGCTTTGCAGTGCCTTTTCCCTTGTGTGAGTTCCTAGACCTCCTGTTCCTATTGCACTTTCGCTTGTTCTGAAAATTTGATTGATTGCCCCTAAAGGCACCATCAAACCTCTGTCTATTTGTGACATTCATATGAACTTCAGGTAAAGGTTGTGCCCCAACTGGGCGCTGAGAGCCATTATTAGTGAGTAGCTCATCATGCTTTTCAGCCTGAAGTAACATATGAACAAGCTTGGAATAGACAGTATAGTTGGGAGCACAGTAATACTGTTGAGGTGTTGGGGAACGTAGTAATTTCAAAAAAATTCCTACGTACACGCAAGATCATGGTGATGGCATAGCAACGAGAGGAGAGAGTGTTGTCCACGTACCCTCGTAGACCGTAAGCGGAAGCGTTATGACAACGCGGTTGATGTAGTCGTACGTCTTCACGATCCGACCGATCCAAGTACCGAACGTACGGCACCTCCGAGTTCAGCACACGTTCAGCTCGATGAAGATCCCCGGGCTCCGATCCAGCAAAGCTTCGGGGATGAGTTCCGTTAGCACGACGGCGTGGTGACGATGATGATGCTCTACCGGCGCAGGGCTTCGCCTAAACTCCGCGACGATATGACCGAGGTGGAATATGGTGGAGGGGGGCACCGCACACGGCTAAGGAACGATCCGTAGATCAACTTGTGTGTCTATGGGGTGCCCCCCGCCCTCGTATATAAAGGAGCCAGGGGGAGGAGGCGGCCGGCCAAGGAGGGCGCGCCAAGGGGGGAGTCCTACTCCCACCGGGAGTAGGACTCCCTTCTTTCCTAGTTGGAATAGGAGAAGGGGGAAAGAGGAGGAAGAGGGGAAGGAAAGGGGGGGCGCCGCCCCCCTTCCCTTGTCCTATTCGGACTAGGAAGGGGAGGGGCGCGCGGCCCCCTCCTGCCTCCTTCCCTCTTCTCCCTCGAGGCCCATGTAGGCCCAATAACCCCCCGGGGGGTTCCGGTAACCTCCCGGTACTCCGGTAAAATGCCGATTTCACCCGGAACGATTCCGATGTCCAAATATAGGCTTCCAATATATCGATCTTTATGTCTCGACCATTTCGAGACTCCTCGTTACGTCCGTGATCACATCCAGGACTCCGAACAAACTTCGGTACATCAAAACTTATAAACTCATAATAAAACTGCCATCATAACATTAAGCGTGCGGACCCTACGGGTTCGAGAACTATGTAGACATGACCTAGAACTATTCTCGGTCAATAACCAATAGCGGAACCTGGATGCCCATATTGGTTCCTACATATTCTACGAAGATCTTTATCGGTCAAACCGCATAACAACATACGTTGTTCCCTTTGTCATCGGTATGTTACTTGCCCGAGATTTGATCGTCGGTATCCAATACCTAGTTCAATCTCGTTACCGGCAAGTCTCTTTACTCGTTCCGTAATGCATCATTCCGTAACCAACTCATTTGGTCACATTGCTTGCAAGGCTTATAAAGATGTGCATTACCGAGAGGGCCCAGAGATACCTCTCCGACAATCGGAGTGACAAAACCTAATCTCGAAATACGCCAACTCAACATGTACCTTCGGAGACACCTGTAGTACTCCTTTATAATCACCCAGTTACGTTGTGACGTTTGGTAGTACCCAAAGTGTTCCTCCGGTAAACGGGAGTTGCATATTTCTCATAGTTACAGGAACATGTATAAGTCATGAAGAAAGCAATATCAATATACTAAATGATCAAGTGCTAGGCTAACGGAATGGGTCATGTCAATCACATCATTCTTCTAATGATGTGATCCCATTAATCAAATGACAACACATGTCTATGGTTAGGAAACATAACCATCTTTGATTAATGAGCTAGTCAAGTAGAGGCATACTAGTGTGTATTCACACATGTATCATGTTTCCGGTTAATACAATTCTAGCATGAATAATAAACATTTATCATGATATGAGGAAATAAATAATAACTTTATTATTGCCTCTAGGGAATATTTCCTTCAGTCTCCCACTTGCACTAGAGTCAATAATCTAGATTACATAGTAATGATTCTAACACCCATGGAGTCTTGGTGCTGATCATGTTTTGCTCGTGAGAGTGGCTTAGTCAATGGGTCTGCAACATTCAGATCCGTATGTATCTTGCAAATCTCTATGTCTCCCACTTGGACTTGGTCCCGAATGGAATTGAAGCGTCTCTTGATGTGCTTGGTCCTCTTGTGAAATCTGGATTCCTTTGCCAAGGCAATTGCACCAGTATTGTCACAGAAGATTTTCATTGGTCCCGATGCACTAGGTATGACACCTAGATTGGAAATGAACTCCTTCATCCAGACTCCTTTATTTGCTGCTTCCGAAGCAGCTATGTACTCCGCTTCACATGTAGATCCCGCCACGACGCTTTGTTTAGAACTGCACCAACTTACAGCTCCACCATTTAATAAAAACACGTATCCGGTTTGCGATTTAGAATCGTCCGGATCAGTGTCAAAGCTTGCATCAACGTAACCATTTACGACTAGCTCTTTGTCACCTCCATATACGAGAAACATATCCTTAGTCCTTTTCAGGTATTTCAGGATGCTCTTGACCGCTGTCCAGTGATCCACTCCTGGATTACTTTGGTACCTTCCTGCCAAGCTTATTGCTAAGCATACGTCAGGTCTGGTACATAGCATTGCATACATGATAGAGCCTATGGCTGAAGCATAGGGAACATCTTTCATTTTCTCTCTATCTTCTGCTGTGGTCGGGCATTGAGTTTGACTCAACTTCACACCTTGTAGTACGGGCAAGAACCCTTTCTTTGCCTGATCCATTTTGAACTTTTTCAAAATTTTATCAAGGTATGTGCTTTGTGAAAATCCTATTAAGCGTCTTGATCTATCTCTATAGATCTTGATGCCCAATATGTAAGCAGCTTCACCGAGGTCTTCCATTGAAAAACTTTTATTCAACTATCCCTTTATGCTATCCAGAAATTCTATATCATTTCCAATTAGTCATCTACATATAATATTAGAAATGCTACAGAGCTCCCACTCACTTTCTTATAAATACAGGCTTCTCCAAAAGTCTGTATAAAACCATATGCTTTGATCACACTATCAAAGCATTTATTCCAACTTCGAGATGCTTGCACCAGTCCATAAATGGAACGCTGGAGCTTGCACACTTTGTTAGCACCTTTTGGATCTACAAAACCTTCTGGCTGCATCATATACAACTCTTCTTCCAGAAATCCATTCAAGAATGCAGTTTTGACATCCATTTGCCAAATTTCATAATTATGAAATGCAGCAATAGCTAACATGATTCGGACAGACTTAAGCATCGCTATGGGTGAGAAAGTCTCATCGTAGTCAACTCCTTGAACTTGTTGAAAACCTTTCGCAACAAGTCGAGCTTTATGGACAGTTACATTACCATCAGCGTCAGTCTTCTTCTTAAAGATCCATTTATTCTCAATTGCTTGCCGATCATCGGGCAAGTCAACCAAAGTCCATACTTTGTTTTCATACATGGATCCCATCTCAGATTTCATGGCCTCTAGCCATTTTGCGGAATCTGGGCTCATCATCGCTTCCTCATAGTTCGTAGGTTCATCATGGTCAAGCAACATGACTTCCAGAATTGGATTACCGTACCACTCTGGTGCGGATCTTACTCTGGTAGACCTACGAGGTTCAGTAGAAACTTGATCTGAAGTTTCATGATCAATATCATTAGCTTCCTCACTAATTGGTGTAGTTGTCACAGGAACCGGTTCTTGTGATGAACTACTTTCCAATAAGGGAGTAGATACAGTTATCTCATCAAGTTCTACTTTCCTACCACTCACTTCTTTCGAGAGAAACTCCTTCTCTAGAAAGGATCCGATTTTAGCAACGAAAATCTTGCCCTCAGATCTGTGATAGAAGGTGTACCCAATAGTCTCTTTTGGGTATCCTATGAAGACACATTTCTCCGATTTGGGTTCGAGCTTATCTGGTTGAAGTTTCTTCACATAAGCATCGCAGCCCCAAACTTTAAGAAACGACAACTTTGGTTTCTTGCCAAACCACAGTTCATAAGGCGTCGTCTCAACGGATTTTGATGGTGCCCTATTTAACGTGAATGCGGCCATCTGTAAAGCATAACCCCAAAACGATAGCGGTAAATCAGTAAGAGACATCATAAATCGCACCATATCTAGTAAAGTATGATTACGACGTTTGGACACACCATTTCGTTGTGGTGTTCCGGGTGGCGTGAGTTGCGAAACTATTCCGCATTGTTTCAAGTGTAGACCAAACTCGTAACTCAAATATTCTCCTCCACGATCAGATCGTAGAAATTTTATTTTCTTGTTACGATGATTTTCCACTTCACTCTGAAATTCTTTGAACTTTTCAAATGTTTTAGACTTGTGTTTCATCAATTAGATATACCCATATCTGCTTAAATCATCTGTGAAGGTGAGAAAATAACGATACCCGCCGCGAGCCTCAACATTCATTGGACCACAAACATCAGTATGTATGATTTCCAACAAATCAGTTGCTCGCTCCATAGTTCCGGAGAACGGCGTTTTAGTCATCTTGCCCATGAGGCACGGTTCGCAAGTACCAAGTGATTCATAATCAAGTGATTCCAAAAGCCCATCAGTATGGAGTTTCTTCATGTGCTTTACACCGATACGACCTAAACGGCAGTGCCACAAATAAGTTGCACTATCGTTATCAACTCTGCATCTTTTGGTTTCAACACTATGAATATGTGTATCACTACTATCGAGATTCAATAAAAATAGACCACTTTTCAAGGGTGCATGACCATAAAAGATATTAATCATATAAATAGAACAACCATTATTCTCTGATTTAAATGAATAACCGTCTCGCATCAAACAAGATCCAGATATAATGTTCATGCTCAACGCTGGCACCAAATAACAATTATTTAGGTCTAAAACTAATCCCAATGGTAGATGTAGAGGTAGCGTGCCGACCGCGATCACATCGACTTTGGAACCATTTCCCACGCGCATCGTCACCTCGTCCTTAGCCAATCTTCGCTTAATTCGTAGTCCCTGTTTCGAGTTGCAAATATTAGCAACAGAACCAGTATCAAATACCCAGGTGCTACTGCGAGCATTAGTAAGGTACACATCAATAACATGTATATCACATATACCTTTGTTCACTTTGCCATCCTTCTTATCCGCCAAATACTTGGGGCAGTTCCGCTTCCAGTGTCCAGTCTGCTTGCAGTAGAAGCACTCAGTTTCAGGCTTAGGTCCAGACTTGGGTTACTTCTCTTGAGCAGCAACTTGCTTGCTGTTCTTTTTGAAGTTCCCCTTCTTCTTCCCTTTGCCCTTTTTCTTGAAACTGGTGGTCTTGTTAACCATCAACACTTGATGCTCCTTCTTGATTTCTACCTCCACGGCTTTTAGCATCGCAAAGAGCTCGGGAATAGTCTTGTTCATCCCTTGCATATTATAGTTCATCACAAAGCTCTTGTAGCTTGGTGGCAGTGATTGAAGAATTCTGTCAATGACACTATCATCAGGAAGATTAACTCCCAGTTGAATCAAGTGATTATTATACCCAGACATTTTGAGTATATGTTCACTGACAGAACTATTCTCCTCCATCTTGCAGCTATAGAACTTATTGGAGACTTCATATCTCTCAATCCGGGCATTTGCTTGAAATATTAACTTCAACTCCTAGAACATCTCATATGCTCCATGACGTTCAAAACGTCGTTGAAGACCCGGTTCTAAGCCGTAAAGCATGGCACACTGAACTATCGAGTAGTCATCAGCTTTGCTCTGCCAGACGTTCTTAACGTCGTCAATTGCATCAGCAGCAGGCCTGGCACCCAGCGGTGCTTCCAGGACGTAACTTTTCTGTGCAGCAATGAGGATAATGCTCAGGTTATGGACCCAGTCCGTGTAATTGCTACCATCATCTTTCAACTTTGCTTTTTCAAGGAACGCATTAAAATTCAACGGAACAACAGCACGAGCCATCTATCTACAAACAAACATAGACAAGCAAAATACTATCAGGTACTAAGTTCATGATAAATTTAAGTTCAATTAATCATATTACTTAAGAACTCCCACTTAGACAGACATCTCTCTAGTCATCTAAGTGATCACGTGATCCAAATCAACTAAACCATGTCCGATCATCACGTGAGATGGAGTAGTTTCAATGGTGAACATCACTATGTTGATCATATCTACTATATGATTCACGTTCGACCTTTCGGTCTCCATGTTCCGAGGCCATATCTGTATATGCTAGGCTCGTCAAGTATGACCTGAGTATTCCGCGTGTGCAACTGTTTTGCACCCGTTGTATTTGAACGTAGAGCCTATCACACCCGATCATCACATGGTGTCTCAGCACGAAGAACTTTCGCAACGGTGCATACTCAGGGAGAACACTTCTTGATTATTAGTGAGAGATCATCTTAAAATGCTACCGTCAATCAAAGCAAGATAAGATGCATAAAGGATAAACATCACATGCAATCAATATAAGTGATATGATATGGCCATCATCATCTTGTGCTTGTGATCTCCATCTTCGAAGCACCGTCGTGATCACCATCGTCACCGGCGCGACACCTTGATCTCCATCGTAGCATCGTTGTCGTTACGCCATCTATTGCTTCTATGACTATCGCTACCGCTTAGAGATAAAGTAAAGCAATTACAGGGCTTTGCATTTCATACAATAAAGCGACAACCATATGGCTCCTGCCAGTTGCCGATAACTTCGGTTACAAAACATGATCATCTCATACAATAAAATATAGCATCACGTCTTGACCATATCACATCACAACATGCCCTGCAAAAACAAGTTAGACGTCCTCTACTTTGTAGTTGCAAATTTTACGTGGCTGCTACGGGCTTTAGCAAGAACCGTTCTTACCTATGCATAAAAACCACAACGATAGTTCGTCAAGTTGGTGCTGTTTTAACCTTCGCAAGGACCGGGCGTAGCCACACTCGATTCAGCTAAAGTGAGAGAGACAGACACCCGCCAGCCACCTTTAAGCACGAGTGCTCGCAACGGTGAAACCAGTCTCGCGTAAGCGTACGCGTAATGTCGGTCCGGGCCGCTTCATCTCACAATACCGCCGAACCAAAGTATGACATGCTGGTAAGCAGTATGACTTGTATCGCCCACAACTCACTTGTGTTCTACTCGTGCATACAACATCAACGCATAAAACCTAGGCTCTGATACCACTGTTGGGGAACGTAGTAATTTCAAAAAATTTCCTACGTACACGCAAGATCATGGTGATGGCATAGCAACGAGAGGAGAGAGTGTTGTCCATGTACCCTCATAGACCATAAGAGGAAGCGTTATGACAACGCGGTTGATGTAGTCATACGTCTTCACGATCCGACCGATCCAAGTACCGAACGTACGGCACCTCCGAGTTCAGCACACGTTCAGCTCGATGAAGATCCCCGGGCTCCGATCCAGCAAAGCTTCGGGGATGAGTTCCATCAGCACGACGGGGTGGTGACGATGATGATGCTCTACCGGCGCAGGGCTTTGCCTAAACTCCGCGACGATATGACCGAGGTGGAATATGGTGGAGGGGGGCACCGTACACGGCTAAGGAACAATCCGTAGATCAACTTGTGTGTCTATGGGGTGCCCCCCGCCCCCGTATATAAAGGAGCCAGGGGGGAGGAGGCGGTCGGCCAAGGAGGGCGCGCCAAGGGGGGAGTCCTACTCCCACCGAGAGTAGGACTCCCTTCTTTCCAATGATATGCCTGTGATAAACTTACTAAATTTATGAATGGCTTTCGAGTCGCTTCTCTGAGTGAGTGGTGCGACGAGGCAAAAATATATTTTCCGAATACATAATTGTACGTGCATTGCAACAGGTTATCGGATGAGGCCAATCAACAATAGTACTAGTACTAGTACACTATTTGTACTAGCTTCACATGCTTCGCGCGTCGGGCGGGTGTTTTTACTGTAGCCATATGTTAATGTGTTTTCTGTACGTAACCAACACCTCAAATCCTCGATACTAGTAGTATATAGGAGGAGTAAGTAGTAGGAGTAGTAGGGTGGCATGGGCCAGAACAAGCATTCACGTCCAGGAGTACGACACACGCCACCACCACGACATCCATCTGACACCATATTATTTCTTGGAGTCCGTGCTAGAGCAATCTCTTCAACCTCGTCGTTTCTCTAACTTCAGCCATCGCGCGGCGGGAAAGGTGGGGGTTTGCCGATAGTCGGTTTCCTTAACTGCGGTCCCACATGTAAGGCCAACTCCAACGCACGACCCCAAACGGACCTCCGTTTTGCACGGACTCCAATGATAATTTTGACTAGAAAAGCAAGACCAAAAAAAACAAGAACCACAAGAATACATTTTACAAGTCCTGTAAGTTGGATTAGTGCCTTCTCGATGCATTCATTGTTGATCCACGGAGGCTCGATCTTGCGTGCTTCTTTCTTCTTCGAGTGTAAAGAAGTAGACGTTGCTTCCTCGCATCTAGTCTCATGTCTAACCTCTATTCTAGTAGGAGTATCAACTAGTGCACTAATTCATCTCTATCCTCTGTGCTAGCTAAAAGTGATAGAACATCTACTAAATTGCGCTCTATCAATATATGGATGTACTCTTCTCCCCAATACAAAAACATGCATCCATTCTACTCCCTCCGTTGCCCAATACATGCCTTCTATTTGTCAAAATATATATGTATCTAGACATGTTTTAGTATATAGGTACATCCATTTTTGGACAAATGGAAGTCAAGTATTTTGGAACGGAGGGAGTACACAATAATTTTTCTAAGTTAGCACAACTAGTCTAATTCAAGAGCACAACCGAAGATTTGGTCAGGTTCTTCCTCCTTTTGCCGACACGTGGGACATCCAGCATCTAGGTCGTGTCATGAAAGAAAATAGAGTGGTAGTTGAAGCCACAAGATGTGCATCTTGGGTTAAACTGTAAATGGAATCTTACTACTCTTGAGTAACTCCAAAAGCGGCCACCGAAGATCTTTATTGGATTTGTTTTTCATCACCAGCACGTCGAGGTGAAAGATGTGTAGGTTCAGTGGGTCCGCTTGCATTTTCACTGACATGTGGGACCGCATATGAGCAAACATACGATGGGCTCCGCGCGTCCACTGACTGGCTGAAAAGAGAGATAGAGGAGGGCCGAGCACGGACTGCAGGAAATTTGTTCTACGTACCTCGATATAGGCTCGATATAGTGGGGTGGCATGGGCCATAATTAGCATTCACGTCTAGCAGTACGGCACACGCCACCCACACGAGTCCCATCCGACACCAATTTTCTTGGAGTCCATGCTACAACCATCTCTGCGGTCCCACTTGTAAATGAGAATGCAACACTGCACGCATTCCCGCTTGAGCGGCGTGCCAGACCAACCGTGTGGGGGTGCGACGCGAACACGGCAGGCTTTTCCTTTTGAACTCGTAAATTGTAAAATTTGGTTCTGCTCCATGGCGCAACCGTTAGATAGAAAATAACGATTTTTCCTAGAGTAATGAGAAGTTAGGTTCCGGCGCCGTTCATGCATGGAGTACGTACGAAAATTATGAAGTTGATGCGAAAGGTAAGATAATTACTGTAGTATCATATACTAATACATGGATTTGACGAAAAGATAAAAATACATACGGATCCATCAACGACATCCTCACGCCCTAGTGCGCTGGGTCACCAACCGCCGTGTGAGGAGCAGCGGCATTGGCGGCGAGGTCAACGTGCTTCTGAACAGTGCCGTCCAAGGTTGCCCTGCGGTCCAAGAAGGCCAGCGTCCTCTCGTCCTCCTCTTGCATGTAGTAGTCCTTGTGGACGATTTGCGTGTAGACGTGGGTGATTATGTCGATGGTGTCTTGCTGCGCCAGGCGCTGCGCGGCGAGCGCGACCTCGAGCTGGACATTCTCCGGTGCGACGGCGGGTAGTCGCAGGGCCACTAGTGCGTCGAAGAGATTGTCACCATAGTGGCCGTTGAGGGTGGCGGGCATCGGAGAGCCTGGGCGCGTCGGCTAGAGGCTTACATCAAAGTCGTCCGCGAGCTTCTTGACGAAGGTGAACTTGTTGAGGAAACCGACGAGGACCTCGTCGAACAAGGAGACGAAGCTATCGTCCAAGCGGCCCCTCGCCCTGGCGGCCTCAAGCAATACTACATGGAGACGTTCCTTGATGCCGGGCCGCAGGCCGGCGTCGTGGACCATCTGGCACAGCCTCCATGGGTCTAGCTTAGCTTCTAGTCAACTGACCCTGCGATTCGAGTGATCACTCTTGCCCTTGGTTAGCGTGCGTAGGTGCGTAGGATTTCGTACTACTCCTCGGCCCTCTATGACTAGCCACAATGGAGAGTAACATACACTAGTAACATACACGTATCCCTAGACTATGTTACTACCTCAATAGTGGGTAGTAACATAAGTGTGGTAGTACTAACATGCAAAGCTTCATTTATTAGGTTATAGACTCATATTGCATTGGGACATGTGATGTTACAGTAACTAGCTAAGTTACTAGCACTACATCTCTCCTCATTAACTCATTGCCACATAAGCAAATTTGCTGAGTTGGACTCAATGTTACTACCGAAGTTACTCCCACTGTGGCTAGTCTACTGCACCTGCCTTTGGCTGTAAGATAGGTGGGCCAGCCACCCCCTAGGCCCACGTGTCATTCAACCAAAGGCAGTTGCCGTCAGTCAATGAAGCCGCGTCCCCCTCCGTGCCGGTGCACCGAACCTCTAGTTGGGGCCAAACGAGAGAATTTTGATGTTTACTGGTTTATTGGTCCCCTTTGCATTTTGCGCCAAGTTTTGACCTTTGATTTAACTAATAAAATGTTAATGCATGTAAACAAAAATGTTGTGTAAGTCACCTTACGAAAACCAAATAATCCCAAAACACTTGGGCATGGTGCATTAACTCCCTCCTTGTTTCTTATTTCGTGACATATCAACCAATGAGAGATGTGGGCCATGCATGCTTTCAATGACTTGAGACTACCAAACATGACATGCAGTGTTTAGTTCATTGCATGGAATCCTATTAGTACTCTAGTTAGCAAAAAACATTAAGTTCTCTTGCCGATAGGAATAAAACACCATGTATTTATTTACCGAGGGAGTAGTACATTTTTTGTGACATGCATTACTAGATATTGCTAGTCAAATACTAAAATCCAGATGGACGTGGTAGTACTCCTAAATCCAGATGGTGGTGCTACTAGTACTAGTAGTAGTACTACCAATATAGTAGTAGAAGTACTAGCACTGTACTACCTGTTGGTCAAATTATTACGTGCTGCTCCTCACACTGAAGTGACAAGACCCTGCGCCGGAGATGACATCTGAGTATAGGCACCATGTTTGGCATACCATAGTCAGCCTCACCGTTTGCAGTCACTATCATCATGGTTGTAGAGCTAGCCTGCTTACAACTAGCCCTGTTCGACATATTTTCCATGCGTAGATGCCCGTGCATTGCACTGAACACCAAGATTGGGGGTGGACGGCTCCGGCAGCGACCATCACGCCAGATTTTTCCATGGCCTTCTAGATGTGGTGGGGAGGAGATAAGGCTGATTATGAGAGACAAGGAGTTGTTTTTAAATAGGGAACAAGTGCGGGCATCTTTTTGCAAAAATGGAGAAGCTTGGTTTGTATGCGTCAGATCTAGATCCGACGGCTATTGGTGAAAGATGGGGGGCACAACATCATCACCAACTCAGGACCCGTTTGATTCACAGGATTTTGAAAACGCAGGAATAGGACACGGCAATATTACAAGTTTCAAACTGATATTACAAATGTTAGGAGTAATGCGGCATCTACAAAGAGGGAATTACTAGGAAGTTTATGTAAGAACTTTCTTTACTTTAGGTGGATGCAGCATTATCGTACAAACTAAAATCCACCACCCTGACAAGTCACTAATGGGCAAATAAGTTTTCGAGTCTCTGGCCACTTGATGTTTCAAAAACAAATTCAGCTTCTGCAGAGACTTTGTCATTTCGGCTTAGACGCTTGCGGTGATCAGCACGCCATTCATTGTTGCGCCAGAGAACGCCAAACCTCATTACCTTGAGCACACTTGCCTCTAGAACAAAGAACCTGGCCAATTTAATCTCAGATGTGCTGCCTCGGTAGTCAATCAAATAAATTTCTGTAAGATGGAGATCAAGGCATTCGATGAGATTGTTATAGTTCAGCACATTTTTCACTTTCGGGTCTTTTTTTATCTGCAAAAGAAGAGAACATATTAGAGCAGCTGGCTGCATAAGATTGCCGTGTCATCAAGAGGTACCAATATCATTTGCTCATACAATAGGGTTGGCTGGCTAGTGATATTTTTTCACTCTCTCTCTCTCTCTCTCTCTCTCTCTCTCTCTCTCTGTTTTCCTCTCATTTAACTAGGAGCACGTGAAGAGCTTGGGCATTTGTTGCCTTCCACTATGTGGCCGATGCCATATTTCGCAAAAGTATGCCACATAATACGCATCAATGTCAAATCAAAATATTTTGGCACCGCTCTCGTGATGTGAGAGAGTTGGCACCGCTGTGCACACAGACCCACATGTATAAACAAATCAATCAAACCAACTACACCAGCCTCTCACTCTCCCAAACAAGTGTTTTTTTTATTGCCTCAGTCCTCTCTCTCTCCCACGAAGTGTTTTTTCATTGCGTGGGCTAATTTGGCACCGGAGCAAAGTAGGTGATCCAGATTGAGGCACCAGGTGAGCAATGGAGGGGCATCGATGCCAAATGCATCACAAGTGAATTTGGCACATGTTTTGGCCTACATAGCCCACTTTTGTACTCCCTCCGTCGCAAAATTCTTGTCTTAAATCTGTCTAAATAAGGATGTATCTAGTTACATTTTAGTGTTACATACATCCGTATCTAAACAAATGTAAGACAAGAATTTTGGGACAGAGGGAATACTACCTCGTATTTAGTATAAAAATTTGACCATAGATTTACCTAAGAAAATGCCAATGCATGTCACTAAAAATTACACCACTTGAAATTATGTTCAAATACGAATCCAACGATATAGTTCTTAGTGACATGCATTAACATTTTGTCAGTTAAATCTATGGTCAAATTTTGATACTACAAAATTGGAAGAGTAAACCAGGATGGAGGTAGTACTTGCTCTTAGGGTAACCATAGAGTTACTGGAGTAGTCTAAGTTACTTTCCACTATGACTAGCCTAGGCTACTATAGTAGTACATCATAAAAACGATGCAGGTGATCACGTGAGAAAAAAATACTAAAAACATTTCTTTCGGTGCAGTGCGTAGATGTAGTTTTGAACACTACACTTGTCATCGTAATTTGGGAAAACTACGAAAAAAATGAGCTACGTTGTGATTACCGTTTACTTATAGGAAAGAAGTTTCACCTCGATGAGTAGCTTCTCCATGCACGGAAAGCATGTAAGGAATCCAACAACTTGATCCAGATTGGGGCCGATAGATTTTAGTGCTAAGATCTTCACTGTGCGCATGGACTGGGTCAAGCTTGTGGGAATCATTTTCTGGAAGACGGTCATAAATACATCAAGAAGAAATTTAAAAATGTGAATTTCAAGAGGACGGAGAAGAAGATGAGTGATGTACCTGAACGATTACGGATCCAATACAGAGTTTGGAGAATTTGGCAGACGAGTACACCAACGCTGTCAATTTCGGCGCATCAATGACCCTGATTTTTGTTGGACCTTCTAGATTCGATACAAGCAATCTCTCAAGGAAAGGCGCATTCTCAATGACCATAACGTGGAACACCTGGAGTGATCTCTTCCCAATTGATGTCTTGTTGCGGGGCTAGCAAGACACATAAATCCATCAGAGATTCATCGAGGCGATGTGGAGGCTAATGAACCCGTGGATCTGCTCAAGACGAAGGTACTCGAGCATAGTACAGCTGCGGAGCAGGTGCTCCATAGCCTTCTTCGAGATGACAATGTCGAAGAGGTCGAGATGCTTGAGTTGAGGGAGAAGAAGGGCGGGCGCGACATTAATCCGGGGAAGATAGCAGGAGCTGAAGCTGGCGCAGCGCAGCGTTGGCGTGAGGCGGAGCACGGACGCCGGCAGAGAGCAACATTGTCCAGCTTCAAAGTTGAGCTCCTCGAGCTGATCTAGGGCAGGGGATAAGAACCACTCGTCGAACTTGGGTTTGACCTTGCAGTTGGTGCTGAACATGCGGATGTCAAGGCGTCTGGCTGGCCCAGGGTGCGATGAAAGGATCTTGGAGACTGCGGCCATGCGTTTGCAATCCCCATCGCAGAGGCGGCTGTCAACGGTGAGGTTGAGGGGGACGCATCGCCAGAGGGGGCGCCACCGCCGGGAGAGCAGGGCAGTCCACACGGCAGATTTGGTGGGGAGGAGGCGATGATGATGAACAGCATGTCGTCGGGGTGGCTACTGATGAAGTCCAGGCTCGCCGGATGCGGTTTTGGCTCTAGCCGCCTCCGCTTGTTGGCTGCCTCGCCGTCCATCTCAACCGGCGGCGGCGCCGATGTACACGTGTGCTGGTGTGTGTTGTGTGCTAGGTGTGCGCGAGTGCGTCCTTCTGTGCATGCCGCCGCGTAGTGGTGAATTGTGCGCGAGTGCGTCCTTCGCACGCAAGAAGTTTGTCCTCAATGCACCCTCAATTTACTAGCGTGTGGGGTGCTACCCTGAGTGGTTTCAACTTTGTTTACTTCACCGCGTGTCAGATGGGCCTCTAGTTTACTTATTTTCACCCACTGCCACATGAGCCAGCACACGAAGATACAGAACACGAGCTGACAAGGCAGCATGTGGATTGGTTGACCGGTCAACTAAACAATATACGGAGCTATACGCTGACACAGTGAGCATATAATCCGTCGGTATAGAGAGTTCGAGTGAGAGGGGAGGCCCGTGAGAGATAGCAGAGAGAGAGAAAGAGCTACTCCCTCCGTTCGATAATGTAGTTCCAACATTTTTTTAAGTCAAACTTTTGAAACTTTGACCAAGTTTATAAAGAAATTACTTATATCTACAATACCAAAGATAAATGATAGTATGAAGTAAGTACATGTTGTGATGAATCTAATGATCGTTCCAGATGTAAATGTTTTTCTCCACATATACCTGGTCAAACTTTTCTGAGGTTTGACTTTTCAAAACATCCATATGCTTATGGACGTGACAGAGTCCCTAACTAGAGAGAGAGAGAGAGATAGAGAGAGAGAGAGTGAAAAAGTGTGTGTGCGTGTGTGCAAGAGACATGGACAACACACGATAAAAGTAGAGAAAAAGCATGCGTGTCTTATGCAAACATATCACACATGCATCTTCGACAACGGAGGCAAGGTGAGGAGATAGTGTGTGGTTGTTTGGAACCGAGAGAGCAAGACCCCTACACGTGGCCAAGAGGGGTCTGACAAACAAGGGAGAGAGGGCGAGAGAGACGTTACGGAGAAAATGCAGACATGGGGAGGAGAGAGTGTATGTTTTTCATAGAGAGATCCCCTGGAGATCGTGATGGGACTACATGGGTGGGAGATCGAGTGACAAGGTGTGTGCGCGATAGAAGATGCCCCGAGAGATATCGAGATAGACGTATGGATGGAAGGAGACAATACGTGTGTTCCTGATGGCTAGTAAGAGATAGTCATACTTAGGAGGGGGGGGGAGTGCTTGCGCCTATGATGGAGTGAGGGATTATGGTACTTAGGGGGGTGCGTGTCACATGGAGAGAGAACAAGGGCGGAGAGTGTTGGATGGGTCTATATGTATAGCGCGAGCGAGACATGTGTATGTGTGAACCAGGGAGATATAAGGCCAGTTTGGCTTGCGTCCTGAGCATCTTTTGCCTGGCCTGGGGTTGTGGCTGGATTTCATGCACGCTTGTGCGGCCACGAGGATAACAACAACATGGATGGATATTAGCATTAAATAATTGATGCATGGATTGATTGATGGGACGTTGATGCTTTGCCTGGCCCAGGCATGAACCAAACGCTTCAGCACCACACAAGCCTGGCCAGGCATAAATATTTTACATCTCACGTCCACACCAGGCAGTACCGGCCATCAAGGCATGAGGGTCAGGTCCAAACTGACCAATAAAGTTTGAGAGAGATTGAGGAGCCCCGATAAGGCTGAGTGGTGCGTCAGATAGCTGAGAGGGGGAAAGAGATATTCCATCCGCTCGATAATGCAGTGCATGTAAATTTTTTAGAAGTCAAACTTTGGAAACTTTGATCAGGTTTACGCAAATGTTATTTATATCTACAATACCAAAGATACATCATACAAAACTACATCTCATGGTGAATCTAATGGTATATGTTTGCCGTACTAGATGTAATTCTTTTTCTCCACGTACATGGTCAAACTTTGTGATGTTTGACTTTTCAATAAATCTATATGCTATGGACCGAGGAGAGTGCCTCAGTCGAGACAGATCAAGTGCGTGTGAAGGAGAATGAGTAAGTGTGCAAAAAAGTATGTGTGTGTGAAAGAGAAAGTGACAACAAACGATAAATTAGAGAGAGAGTGTGTGTTTTCATTTCTTATGCGAACATATCACGCATGCATCTCCGAGATGGAAAAGCGAGGCGAGGAGATACACGAAGATAGCTAGTGTGTGATTGTTTGCAACGGAGAGAGACACCCCTGTAGCACATGTCCAATAGAGGTCTGGCCAACAAGGAAAAAAGGTCGAGAGGGACACATGGATGGCATGGACGCATGGGGAGGGAGAGAGGGTGTGTTTGTGATAGAGAGATCCCCTCGAGATCGTGAGGGGACTATATGGGTGGGAGATCGAGGGAGTGCGTGCGCGATAGAAAGATGCCCCGAGAGAAATCGAGATAGACCATGCACATGTTTGTGATGGAGACTAAGATTAGCTAGTCATATACATATAGGGGGGACTGCGTGTGCCTACAATTGAGTGAGAGACCATCATACTTGGCTAGCTGGGCATGAGATTGTGTGTGTGTGCGTGTGAGATGGAGAGAGAACGAGGGAGAGAGATAGAGTTTTAGATGGGCCTATCGAGTGCGAGTGAGATATGCATGTGTATGTGTGACCCAGGTGGATGGAGAGTTTAAGAGAGGGGGGAAGAGCTCCGAGATGACATAGTGGTGCATGAGAGAGTTATGGGCAAAGAGCAAAGGAATTTGTGTGCATACGATGAGTGCACCCAAGATATCTAGCTTGGACTAGCTAGAGTATCATACATAGTGTGCGAGAGAGACCTATAGATGGTGTATATATGCATGCGAACTAGAAAGACCCCCCCCCCCACACACACACAGAGAGAGATGGATAGAAAGGGAGAGGGAGCAACAAGGTTTTTGTGTCAGATGCGTGCGACAGAATTGAAGATTGTTGGCGAGAGAGAGAGAGAGAACAGGGGTCCGGGAGAGGGGGAGGTCGCGTTTTATGCATCAAAGACTGATATAAACCATGTTTCGATATAAACTTGCATTCAAATATTTAAATTTGAGAACATGTTGTCTGCAATCCACACATGAACGGATATATGCGTATATCAAACAAGTTCATTAATTTGACTTTCAACATGTTCATGGAGTACTATAATACTGTACAACATGCTACTCGATTGAGGTGTTCAATTTTGGATCTAGTTCACTATTTTGACCTACTGAACGAGCTATTTCATTGAATCGAGATATTTCATTTTGGGTTTGATTCGCGTTTTTGAGTGGGTCAACTATTTGTCATATAGTAAATCGCTAGCAACGAGCATGTAAAAACACATTACTCCCGAGCATCATCTCTCCATCTAAAAAAGAAGTGGCAAGCTAATATTTCAAAATTTGATTCGAATCGACTTGGTAAGGTAGACGTGGATGGTCGTTCTCCCAAAATTTGAACGAACCGTTAGACATCCTCTCTGCTAGGTGGAATTCACCCGAGCAAATAAATGGGAGACGCGAAATTACCATCCTATGTGGGACACGCATCAATTGGCCCGTCGTACATCGAGGGTAGGTTCGTAACTTCATCTAAGCACGCCTTCTCCTCGGCCGAAATGACATGTGCCGAATAATTCATAAACCATGGTCGGCAAAACACACCCTCCTTGCCCGAAATAGCTCGCACCCACTATTTCAAAACACGCTCTCCTCGCCCAAAATCGCTCGCGCCCACTATCGTTCAAAACACGCCCTCCTCGCCCAAAATAGCTCCCGCCCACTATTTGGGGAGAAGCAAAGTTACTCTACTATCCCCGACCCTCAGTACACAGACCCAAGCCGAGAAGCCTATAGGTAAGGGTAGAACTGTAACTCCCCCTCACATTTCAGACAAATGCGTCTGTAAGACATGGTTCCACTCCCTTCCCAATTCCCCCCCGCCCCGCCCGCCCCCATTCATACCTCGTCGGCGCCAAATCACCTTCTCCCTGGGAAGCTCCCTTCTCCCGAGCCACGAAACCTCAGCCCCACCTCCATGGTCCCCCCACCGCACCAATTTCACAGCCGCCCTCCTCCTTAATGCCGGAGACGTTGTCCATTTGCCGCCGTGCACTGGGCCGTGTGCCTCTTACTCCATGCTGCTCGTGCTGCCTCGACGACAGCCGCGTGAACTGTACCGGAGCCGATTCACCCCCGCCGTTGTTCACGACGCCGGAGCGGCTCCAACTTCGGATCCGTCCAGAGTCCTGGCGCTGCTTCCGCATAGCCGTCGACAGTCATGACATCGCTCTTTCCCTGCCGCCGGTCACCACCGCATCCGCGCCGGCCTCACCGACTCGGCATCTGAACCTGCCTAGTTCACCATGCCGCCAGATAGGTCGCACCCTCATCTCAAATCACTTTATTTAGGCATCAGTTGTCTGAATTTTTATTCTAGGCCAATCGATTCCCAATGGGAAGCAGCACCCCTTGAGGCGGCGGAGCTCCTAGGCTGCCGGTTGGCTGGTGTCTAACGTAAGGGTGCGGGGCCGCAAGTTCGCCACGGAAGCAGCGCTTAGATGGCTATCTTTTAGAGTTGCATGGATTGAAGGTACTGCCGCCGCCGGATCTGGATGACGAGGAGTCTTTGTGGATTGGCCCGGGGGCGGCGCAACCACGGCAGTGTGGTGGGGCGGGGAGCGGGGTTTTGGCCGGGGCCACGGACGACGAAGGCAGGCTGCTCTGCCGTTGGTTGCTAGCTCTTTGGGGAAGATTCCAAACAGTGTCAGCCGGGAGGCACAAGACGGCCATCAAGCCATCCGGTGTAGATCGAACAATACCAAAATAAAATAAAATCGTGTGACCCCAATTTAGTCTTCCGTCAACAGACGTGTGACCACTCTCGTACCTTGCTGTTGATCTCTTAGTGTATTTCTTCAGATCAAAGAGATATGTCGTTCTTAACATTATGTGTTATCTACATCTTCAGACACACCGTCTTCCGACTCACCGCAGCTGCTCCAACAAGGGAAGCATACTCCAGAAGGGAGCTATAGTCCCCACTCAACAGTTCCCTGCATCGAATGCGCGTGCCCGACATGGACAGCCACAACAACTGCAGGGCCATCGACAAGTCAGCACATGATGCTCACTCCTATGGATGCAGCCAGATAGGTTGTACCCTCATCTTACTTGTGTGCAACATTTATGGCGTTGTTATTCATCTAAGCATGGAAAATAGATCATCACATTTCACTATATATTCATGCTGATCTCTTACAGGTCTTATTCAGGAGTTCACGCTGTTCCATAGTTCAGCTAAGATACTTGTTCTTTAGGTAATGTTGTTCCATAGTTATCATCCATCAGCCAATGCTATCCCACAGGCTGGTGATTATAGTATTATACCACTTCTAGTATTACCTATGTTGTTCTTTAATACTTTTGTGTGCCATCTAGTTAATCTCGAGTAGAAACGATACATATTCTGTAGCTTTCATCTGTGTTCTCCCTTTAGTTTATGAGACCTGTTGCTGGTAGTTAACCCCAGTCCTACTATTTATGTCGTCTCCTACAGGCACTCATTACATAAATCTAACTACGAGTTGTCTTCCATGCATGTCAGATATAATTGCACACACTGATATATCCACAAGAACCTCACGGAGCAATGTAAAGGCCAATAAACTTGATGTCAATGATACCCAATATGATGGAACATGTAAAGGCAGTTCTTCAGAAGACTTGCAGAAATATGATGAATCCTCTTCACCCCACAAGGTCCTTGCTCTAACTTGGCCTGTGATATGGGTACAACATGCATATAATGTCCTGGAGTGTATCTACTCTGTTGCAATGCCATGTGCTTAGCATGCTGATCATGCATGTAAATATGTCATGCCTTCCTATTTTTCAGTACCTATTCCATTCATGATAACATGTTTTCAAATTCAAGTACTGTCATTCTACTCTATCGCAATGCCATCTGCTTAATTTGGACATCAGGCTTCTGAATATCTTATGCATTGTTATTCATCAGTATGTACTTCATCTGACTGCCATACCATGTTTTTTTTACATTGAAGTGTTGTTCTAGTGCTCTGTTGGAATGCGATCTTATTTTCCCAATCATACATGTGTATGTTGCCTTAGTTATTTCTGTACGTATTCCGCTAGCATATAGTTTTACATTCAACTAGTGTTTTTTTGTTGCGTTGTCCTGTCGTATCCCTAGCTCTTACACCATACTCCCTCCGTCCGGATTACATGTTGCAGAAATGGATAAAAAGGATGTATCTAGAACTGAAATACGCCTAGACCCATCCATTTTTTTCCGTATGGAGGGAATACATGTCAATATGTCATGCCTTTCTATTCTTCAGTACCTATTCCATCTCTCTGCTGTCGCATGCTTTATAATTAAAGCACCATTCTTCTATACAAGGCATGCAAGGGGAAGATGACTATGTTAGAATCTGAAGGGTTACAAACAAGGCCTTTGCAAAAGATCCAAATGCCAGGAGATAATAAACCAACTCCAGTTTTTATAGATACTACTCCAGCACAGAGAAACGCAACTCCTACTGATAATAAGCAGATTCCAGTGGCCAAAGAACTAGTCCGCTCCAGTCCAGCAAAAATATGTCAACTCAATTCTAAGAAGCGTGTGAGTATCCTTGCATCATGAAATTTTATAGCATGCTGATCATATTTTCTACATGTTTCTTACCCATCTCTCTTTTAGAAAATAAGCTTAACAGATAGAAGAATTTCTGCAATGGTATCGTTTATGAGGAAAGATTCTTGCAGGAATTCTCTGTGCTCCAATGTAGATGTAAGTACCTGTTGTATATCACTATATTTTTACATCAGCATGTATTTTTTTAATCAGCGTGAATCCAACCTTTATCTAATCTAAATTTAGTTGTAGCAAAATGTATGATTAAAGGCCACAACGTTGATTTTTGTAAGGAAAACTGCCTGGTAGTTTTGCATCCTGAGCTGCATGAGTGTACTATCTCATATCAGTGGGTTTGAATACTTTGGTTCTGCAGTGGGTTTTACAGTGTTTTTCTTTACTGTGTTGTCCTGTCGTATCCCTAGCTCTTACATCATACTCCCTCCGTCCGGATTAAATGTCGCAGAAATGGATAAAACTGGATGAATCTAGAACTGAAATACGCCTAGACCCATCCATTTATTTCCGGATAGAGGGAATACATGTCAATATGTCATGCCTTTCTATTCTTCAGTACCTATTCCATCTCTGTTGTAGCATGTTTTATAACTGAATCACCATTCTTCTATATAAGGCATGCAAGGGGAAGACAACTATGCTAGAATCTGAAGGGTTACAAACCAGGTCTTTGCAAAAGATCCAAACGCCAGGAGATAATAAACCAACTCCATTTTTCATAGATACTGCTCTAGTACAGAGAAACCCAACTCCCACCGATAATAAGCAGATTCCAGTGGCCAAAGAACTAGTCCGCTCCAGTCCAGCAAAAGAATGTCAACTCCATTCTAAGAAGCGTGTGCGTATCCTCGCATCATGACATTTTATAGCATTATGATCATATTTTCTACATGTTTCTTACCCATCTCTCTTTTAGAAAATAAGGTTAAACAATAGAAGACTTCCTCCATTGGGATCGTATTCGAGGAAAATATCTTGCAGGAATTCTCTGTGCTCCAATGCTGATGTAAGTACCTGTTGTATATCACTATATTTTTACATCAACATGTATTTTGTTAATCGGCGTGAATCTAACCTTTATCTGATCTAAAATTAGTTGTAGAAAAATGTTAAAGGCGCCAATGTTGATTTTTGTAAGGAAAACTGCCTGGTAGTTTTGCATACTGAGCTGCATGAATGTACTATCTCATATCACACACATTACTGAATTGTAGTCCTTCTTTGGTTGCCCATTCATTCATTGTGTCAATGTTGCTTTCGTACTACCTTACTTGGCTGATGATAGCTGTGCCATATTGTGTTAATTTGGTGTAGGCTAGTTGCCCAAACGTTCATTGTGTCAATGTTGCTTTCCTATTATATGACTTGGCCAATGATAGCAATGCTAGTGTGTTAATTTTGTGCAGGATGCTGAAGATAAGAAGAAAAACTCTGAAAACAGCAAGGCAACTCCATTGTTTCTTTCCAGTAAATCTAGGCCAGGTAATATGGCAATAACTCATGATTAATCTGTTTGGTTCCCGTCCTAATTTATGTTATGATGCAGTGGTCGAGACACTCTCCACTATCAATAATGCAAGCCTGCCAAAATCGCCATCTGAATTTGTTTAGTATCCTCTGTCTCGAATGCAACGAAATAAATGTATGTTTGTGAACCAATTAATGGCTGAAGCAATTATGGAAATGGCGGATCAATCAGAGGTGCAGAGTCGTGCGACACAACAACTGATCAATGTTTTCAGAGACAGTGTAGCAAAGTAGCAAGAACTTTCCCACATGCTTATGGGCGTCATCTGTGCTGAGGTTGCAGATTGTGACGTTGTAGATGGTTAGGTTCTGCTCATTTATTTGCACCGGCATCAATCTTTGATTGCCCAATGGATGTAATTTCCTGTAATATATGCTGGATGTGCAACATTATTCCCTGTATGCCGTACCTTTGCTTGATCGGTTTTGGTCCTGTGCATATTTGCTCGTTGTAATGGGCTCAAATTATCTAATTTGGCCTAAAGACATGTACGAACTTTAGTGGACCCATTAAGTTAATGGGCCATTACTAAGCCGAAAGTTAATGGTCAGCCCTCTTACCTCCTGGGTCGTTAATAGGCCGACATCGAAGCGGGCAACAGGTGGCCCCAATTTATTTCACGGGCCGTTAACAGGCCGTTACTAAGTTTGGGCTACATATGGCCCAACTATACTGTAGGCCTTTAGCAGGCCGAAAGAGACAGCGGGCTTGTACTGGACCATGAAGAGCATGGGCCGCTAAGAGGCCGAAAGTCAGGTCGTATTGTAAATGGCCTAACTGTGTTGTGGGCCTTTAGCAGGCCGAAAGAGAAACCTGGCTGGTATTGGACCATGACGGGCATGGGCCGTTAAAAGGCCAAAACTAAGGTCCGACTACAAATGGCCCAACTCATTTATGGTCCGTTAACAGGCCGAAAAGCACACATGACCGGGAATTGGCCCAACACTTAAATGGGTCGCTAAAAGGCCAAAACTCAGGTCCGACTACAAATGGCCCAACTGATTTATGGGCCGTCAACAGGCTGAAAGTGACACCGGGCCAGAAATTGGCCCAACACTTAAATGGGCCACTAAAAGGCCGAAACTCAGGTCCGACTACAAATGGCCCATCAGATTTATGGCCCGTCAACAGGCTGAAAGACACACCGGGCCGGAAATTAGCCCAACATTTAAATGTGTCGCTAAAAGGCCGAAATATGTACATCCTGAAAATTGGCCCATCCATGAAATGGGCCGTTAACAGGCCCAAATCTCATCGGGCCGATATTGAGCCCAAATATATAGCGGGCTGTTAACGGGCTCGAACTGACGATGGGCTGAAATGGTGTCAAATCTTTAACGGGCCGTTGACGGGACGAATTGGCACATCTCGTATGGGCCGTGGGCTTAAATGGACCTGACACAAGTAGGCTTTATATGGGCCGGCCTGCTAATTTTTACTGGGCTGGCCTTTTTCACGGAATGGGCTAGGCCGTGCCACGTGTCGACCTATCATAGGCGCCTCCTGTCCAATGAGTGCATGACATCTGTCCCAACGGTGAGGCAACACGTGTTTCCTACGGCCAATGATGATTTTACACATGGAAAATCCCCATTAGCCCGGGCTGTTAATGGGTTATCGGATCCAAAACCGGACCCGATAGCTTAACAACATTCCGTTACGGTGGATGCCACATGTCGGTCACCCTTGACGAAAGCACTTCTGTGACGCGCAATTTATTGTCATGGAAGTGGACACTTCCGTGATGATAATTTTGGTAATGTCATGGAACACTTCTACGACCGCACAGGTATGACTATCTTGATTCTATCATAAATTTTTCATGGATGTACATGCATGACAGAAAACGCGACCTACTGTGACAAACACGTATCATCACGGAAGTGTATTTTTTTAAAGTGGAGGCTCCTCAAAAGTCCCACGCACCTACACAAACAAACAAAGAACTCGCAACCAACGCAATAAAGGGGTTGTCAATCCCTTCACGACCATTTGCGAAAGTGAGATCTAATAGAGATAGTATGATAAAATAAATATATTTTTGGTATTTTATAATATAGATGCAAAAATTAAAGATGCAAATAAAAGTAGATTGGAATCAAATATGATAAGAGATAGATCCTGGGGCCATGGGTTTCACTAGTGGCTTCTCTCAAGATAGCATAAGTATTACGGTGGGTAAACACATTATTGTCGAGCAATTGATAGAAAAGCGAATAATTATGAGATTATCTAGGCATGATCATGTATATAGGCATCACGTCCGCAACAAGTAGACCGACTCCTGCCTGCATCTACTACTATTACTCCACATATCGACTGATTCCTGCCTGCATCTAGAGTATTAAGTTCATAAGAACAAAGTAATGCCTTAAGCAAGATGACATGATGTCGAGGGATAAACTCATGCAATATGATATAAACCCCATCTTTTTATCCTCAATGACAATAATACAATACGTGCCTTGCAACCCTTTCTGTCACTGGGTAAGGACACCGCAAGATTGAACCCAAAGCTAAGCACTTCTCCCATGGCAAGAAAGATCAATCTAGTAGGCCAAACCAAACTGATAAGTTGAAGAGACTTGCAAAGATAACTCAATCATACATAAAAGAATTCAGAGGAGATTCAAATATTTCTCATAGATAAACTTGATCATAAACCCACAATTCATCGGATCTCGACAAACACACCGCCAAAAGAGTTTACATCGAATAGATCTCCACAAGAGAGGGGGAGAACATTGTATTGAGATCCAAAAAGACAGAAGAAGCCATCTAGCTAACAACTATGGACGTGTAGGTCTGTGGTAAACTACTCACAACTCATTGGAGGGGCAAGGATGTTGATGTAGAAGCCCTCCATGGTCGATTCCCCCTCCGGCGGAGCGTCGACGAAGGCTCCAAGATGGGATCTCACGGATACAAAAGGTTACGGTGGTGGAAATTGTGTTTCATTGGCTCCCTGGATGTTTTCGGGGTACGTAGGCTTATATAGGAGGAAGAAGTACGTCGGTGGCTGCCCGAGGGGCCCACGAGACAAGGGGGGCGCCCTATGGGGGGGGGCGCCCTACCCTCTCGTGGCCGCCTTGGCTGCTTCTTGACTTGCACTCCAAGTCCTTTGGATCACGTTCGTTCCAAAAATCACGCTCCCGAAGGTTTCATTCCGTTTGGACTCCGTTTGATATTCCCTTTCTTCGAAATACTGAAATAGGCAAAAAAACATCAATATGGGCTGGGCCTCCGGTTAGTAGGTTAGTCCCAGAAATGGTATAAATGTGTAAAATAAAGCCCATAAACATCCAAAAGGGGTAATATAATAGCATGGAACAATCAAAAATTATAGATATGTTGGAGACGTATCAAGCATCCCCAAGCTTAATTCCTGCTCGTCCTCGAGTAGGTAAATGATAAAAAAGAAATTTTTGATGTGGAATGCTACCTAGCATAATTCTCAATGTAATTTTCTTTATTGTGGCATGAATGTTCAGATCCAAATGATACAAAATAGAAGTTCATATTAACATGAAAATGGTGATACTTCAAGCATACTAATCAAAGTAATCATGTCTTCTCAAAATAACATGGCCAAAGAAAGTTATCCCTACAAAATCATATAGTCTGGCTGTTGCTCTATCTTCATCACACAAAGTATTTAATAATGCACAACCCCGATGACAAGCCAAGCAATTGTTTCATACTTTAATAACCTCAAACTCTTTCAACTTTCACGCAATACATGAGCGTGAGCCATGGACATAGCACTATATGTGGAATAGAATGGTGGTTGTGGAGAAGACAAAAAAGGAGAAGATAGTCTCACATCAACTAGGCGTATCAACGGGCTATGGAGATGCCCATTAATAGATATCAATGTGAGTGAGTAGGGATTGCCATGCAATGGATGCACTAGAGCTATAAATATATGAAAGCTCAATAAAAGAAGTGCATCCAACTCGCTTGCTCACGAAGACCTAGGGCATTTTGAGGAAGCCCATCATTGGAATATACAACTCCAAGTTCTATAATGAAAAATTCCCACTAGTATATGAAAGTGACAACATATGAGACTCTCTATCATGAAGATCATGGTGCTACTTTGAAGCACAAGTGTGGAAAAAGACATAGTAGCATTGTCCCTTCTCTCTTTTTCTCTCATTTTATTTTTTTCTTTCTTCCCTTTTTTTTCTTTTTTTCTTTTTTCTTTGGCCTTTTTTGGCCTTTCTCTTTTTTCTTTCTTTCTTTTTCCTTTTTCTTTTTGTAAAGTCCGAAGTCTCATCCCGACTTGTGGGGTAATCATAGTCTTCATCATCCTTTCCTCACTAGGACAATGCTCTAATAATGAAGATCATCACACTTTTATGGATTTACAACTCAAAGCTAGAACAAAATATGACTCTATATGAATGCCTCCGGCGGTGTACCGGGATATGCAATGAATCAAGAGTGACATGTATGAAAATTATGAAGGTGGCCTTGCCACAAATACAATGTCAACTACATGATCATGCAAAAAGCAATATGACAAAAGTAATGCGTGTCATATGAACGGAACGGTGGAAAGTTGCATGGCAATATATCTCAGAATGGCTATGGAAATGCCATAATAGGTAGGTATGGTGGCTGTTTTGAGGAAGGTATGTGGTAGGTTTATGGTACTGGCGAAAGTTGCGCGGCACAAGGGAGGCTAGCAATGGTGGAAGGGTGAGGTGCGTACAATTCATGGACTCAACATTAGTCAAAAGAACTCATGTACTTGTTGCAAAAATCTAGAAGTCATCAAAAACCAAAGCACTATGCGCATGCTCCTAGGGGGATAGATTGGTAGGAAAAGACCATCGCTCGTCCCCGACCGCCACTCATAAGGAAGACAATCAATAAATAAAATTGTGCTCCAACTTCATCATAAAGCGGTTCACCATACGTGCATGCTACGGGAATCCCAACCCTCAACACAAGTATTTTTCATAATCACCTCAACTAGCATGACTTTTATATCACTACCTCCATATCTCAAAACAATTATCAAGCATCATATTGATCATAGCATCAAATTCTTTTCTACGACAGTTTTTATTATACCCAACTTGGATGTTCATCATTCTAGGACCAACTTTGTAACCATAGAAAATACCATGCTGTTCTAAAAGACTCTCAAAAATATATAAGTGAAGCATGAGAGACTAGCAATTTCTTCAAAATTAAGTCACCACCGTTCTCTAAAAAATATAAGTGAAGCACTAGAGCAAAAACTATCAAGCTCAAAAGATATAAGTGAAGCACATAGAGTATTCTAGCAAATCCTAATCAAGTAGGCTTCTCCCAAAAGGTGTGTACAGCAAGGATGATTGTGGTAAACTAAAAAGAAAAGACTAATATAATACATGACGCTCCAAGAAAAACACATATCATGTGGCGAATAAAAATATAGCTCCAAGTAAAGTTACCAATGAACGAGGACGAAAGAGGGGATGCCTTCCCGGGGCATCCCCAAGCTTAGGCTTTTGGATATCCTTGAATATCTTGGGGTGCCATGGGCATCCCCCAGCTTAGGCTCTTGCCACTCCTTATTCCATAATCCATAAAAGCTTTACCCAAAACTTGAAAACTTCACAACACAAAACTCAACAGGAAATCTTATAAGCTCCGTTAGTGAAAGAAAACAAAACCACCACATAAGGTACTGTAATGAACTCAATCTTTATTTATTTTTGTGTTAAACCTACTGTATTCCAACTTCTCTATGGTTTATAAACTATTTTACTAGCCATAGACGCATCAAAATAAGCAAACAACACACGAAAAACAGAATCTGTCAAAAACAGAATAGTCTGTGGCAATCTGTAACTAACGCACACTTATGGAACTCTAAAAATCCTACCAAAATAGGAAGTCCTGGAAAATTTGTCTATTGATCAGCATCAAAAAGGATCAACGCAAAAACACATTTCTGTGATTTAACAAAACTAAATTCGCGCGCGCAAAGTTTCTGTTTTTCAGCAGAATCAAATCAACTATCATCATAGGTTATCCTATAGATTCTACTTGGCACAAACACTAATTACAAGATAAAAATACATCTAAACAGGAGGTAGATACAAAATTTATTACTAAACAGGAACAGAAACAAAAAAACACAAATAAAATTGGGTTGCGTCCCAACTAGCGCTATCGTTCAACGCCCCTAGCTAGGCATAAAAGCGAAGATAGATCTAAATAGTGCCATCTTTGGCATTAAATTCATAAGTAGCTCACATGATAGATTCATAAGGTAATTTGACTTTCTTTCTTGGAAAGTGCTCTATGCCTTTATTTAATGGAAATTGGAATCTAATATTCCCTTCCTTCATATCAATAATCGCGCCAGTAGTTCTAAGGAAAAGTCTACCAAGAATAATAGGGCAAGAAAGATTGCAATTTATATCAAGAACGATAAAATTTACGGGCACCAAATTTCTATTTGCAACAATGAGAACATCATTGATCCTTCACATTGGCTTTTTAATGGTGGAAACCGCAAGGTGCAAATTTAAAGAGCAATCATCAAGATAATGGAAACCTAGAATATCACATAAAGTTTTCGGAATCATGGAAACACTAGCACCTAAATCACATAAAGCAAAACACTCATGATCTTTAATTCTTATCTTTATAGTAGGTTCTCACTCATCATTAAGTTTTCTAGGTATAGAAACTTCCAAATTAAGGTTTTCATCATAAGATTGCATCAAGGCATCAACGATATGTTTGGTAAAAGCTTTATTTTGACTATAAGCATGAGGAGAATTAACAACGGATTGCAACAAGGAAATACAACCTTCTAAAGAGTAATTATCATAATCAAATTCCTTGAAATCCGAGATAGTGGGTTCAATACTATTTAACGTCATGACCTCTCCAATCCCACTTTTACCAAATTTAGCATCAAGATCTCAAGACTCCGAATTCTTGGGACGCCTTCTAGGCAAAGATGACTCATCATCAGTCCCATAATTATCAAGATTCATATTGCAAAACAAAGATCTAATAGGAGACGCATCAATAACTTTAAGATCTTCATCATTATTTTCATCTAACTTTTCTGGTTTGGCGGCCATCTTATTGACTAAGGTGGTTTGCTTATCAAAAATTTTGGCTATAGCATCTTCAAGCCGGGCAATTTGAGAGTTCACACCATAAAATTCTTTATTCATATCATCAAGCTCTTTGTTCATAAACCCCAAAAAACCTTTTTGTTCCTTAAGCTCTTTTCTGAAGAAATTATTATGCTCAAATTGCAAATTCATAACGTTTCTAATATTTGATTCAATCTCTTTCATCCTTGTAAGAAGGTGGTCGGTACTCTTAGGCAAAGCCATAAAGACAAACAAGCCCACAAGCAAACAGAAAAGGCAAGTGAAAGAGAAAGGAGGAGATTGGGAAAGAGAGGGTGAATAAAACGGCAAGGGTGAAGTGGGGGAGAGGAAAACGAGAGGCAAATGGAAAACAATGTAAATTCGAGGGAGATGAGTTTGTGATGGGTACTTGGTATGTCTTGACTTGAGCGAAGACCTCCCCAGCAACGGCGCCAGAAATCCTTCTTGCTACGTCTTGAGCTTGCGTTGGTTTTCCTTGAAGAGGAAAGGGTGATGCAGCAATAGTAGCGTAAGTATTTCCCTCAGTTTTGAGAACCAAGGTATCAATCCAGTTGGAGGCTCCTCAAAAGTCCCACACACCTACACAAACAAACAAAGAACTCGCAACCGACACAATAAAGGGGTTGTCAATCCCTTCACAGCCACTTGCCAAAGTGAGATCTAATAGAGATAGTATGATAAGATAAATATATTTTTGGTATTTTATAATATAGATGCAAAAAGTAAAGATGCAAATAAAAGTAGATTGGAAGCAAATATGATAAGAGATAGACCCGGGGCCATAGCTTTCACTAGTGGCTTCTCTCAATACAGCATAAGTATTACGGTGGGTGAACACATTACGGTCGAGCAATTGATAGAAAAGCGAATAATTATGAGATTATCTAGGCATGATCATGTATATAGGCATCACGTCTGCAACAAGTAGACCGACTCCTGCCTGCATCTACTACTATTACTCCACACATCGACCGACTCCTGTCTGCATCTAGAGTATTAAGTTCATAAGAACGGAGTAACGCCTTAAGCAAGATGGCATGATGTAGAGGGATAAACTCATGCAATATGATATAAACCCCATGTTTTTATCCTTGATGGCAACAATACAATACGTGCCTTCCAACCCTTTCTGTCACTGGGTAAGGACACCGCAAGATTGAACCCAAAGCTAAGCACTTCTCCCACGTCAAGAAAGATCAATCTAGTAGGCCAAACCAAACTGATAATTCGAAGAGACTCACAAAGATAGCTCAATCATACATAAAAGAATTCAGAGGAAATTCAAATATTTCTCATAGATAAACTTGATCATAAACCCACAATTCATCGGATCTCGACAAACACACCGCAAAAAGTGTTTACATCGAATAGATCTCCACAAGAGAGAGGGAGAACATTGTATTGAGATCCAGAAAGAGAGAAGAAGCCATCTAGCTAATAACTATGGACCCGTAGGTCTGTGGTAAACTACTCACAACTCATCGGAGGGGCAAGGATGTTGATGTAGAAGCCCTCCATGGTCGATTCCCCCTCCGGCGGAGCACCGGCGAAGGCTCCAAGATGGGATCTCGCGGATACAAAAGGTTACGGTGGTGGAAATTGTGTTTCGTTGCTCCCTGGATGTTTTCGGGGTACATAGGCTTATATAGGAGGAAGAAGTACGTCGGTGGCCGCCCGAGGGGCCCATGAGACAGGGGGCGCGCCCTACCCTCTCGTGGCCGCCTCGGCTGCTTCTTGACTTGCACTCCAAGTCCTCTGGACCATGTTCGTTCCAAAAATCACGCTCCCGAAGGTTTCATTCCGTTTGGACTCCGTTTGATATTCCTTTTCTTCGAAATACTGAAATAGGCAAAAAAAAACAGCAAGACGGGCTGGGCCTCCGGTTAGTAGGTTAGTCCCAAAAATGATATAAATGTGTAAAATAAAGCCCATAAACATCCAAAAGGGGTAATATAATAGCATGGAACAATCAAAAATTATAGATACATTGGAGACGTATCAGTAACATACCGGTTGACAAAGGGAATTGTATACGAGATTGATTGAATCCCCGACATTGTGCTTCATCCGATGGGATCATCGTGGAACATGTGGGATCCAACATGGGTATCCAGATCCCGCTGTTGGTTATTGGCCGGAGAGATGTCTCGGTCATGTCTGCATGGTTCCCGAACCCGTAGGGTCTACACACTTATGGTTCAGTGATGCTAGAGTTGTTATGGGAAATAGTATGTGGTTACCGAAGGTTGTTTGGTGTCCCAGATGAGATCCCGGACGTTATGAGGAGTTTCGAAAAGGTCCAGAGGTAAAGATTTATATATGGGAAGTCCAGTTTCAGTCACCAGAATAGTTTCGGGGGTTATCGGTATTGTACCAGGACCACCGAAAGGTGTCCGGGGGTCCACCGGGTGGGGCCACCTGCCCCGGGGTACTTAATGGGCTGAACAAAGGGTGGGAACCAGCCCTTGGTGGGCTGGTGCCCCCCAAGGGCCCAAGGTCCCTAGGATTGGAAACCCTAGGGGGTGGGGGCGCCTCCCACCAAACTTGGCGGGCAAGCTCCCCCTTGGCTGCCCCCTTAGATGGGATCTAAGGGGGCTGGTCCCCTCTCCCCTTCCCCTATAAATAGTGGGGGGAGGGCTGCCACACCCTTCCCCTTGCGCAGCCCCTCCCTCCTCCAACACCTCCTCCTCCTCCATAGAGCTTGGCGAAGCGCTGCAGAAATACCACAAGCTCCACCACCACGCCATCGTGCTGTCGGAGCTCTCCCTCAACTTCTCCTCTCCCCTTTCTGGATCAAGAAGGAGGAGACGTCCCTGGGCTGTACGTGTGTTGAACGCAGAGGCGCCATCTGTTCGATGCTAGATCGGATCTTCCATGATTTGAATTGCCACGGGTATGACTCCATCATCCGCGTTCTTGTAACGCTTCCATTTCGCGATCTTCAAGAGGTATGAAGATGCACTCCATCTCTATCGTTGCTAGCATCTCCTGATCTTGGTGATATGTAGGAAAATTTTGAATTATTGCTACGTTCCCCAACATTGGTATCAGAGCTAGGTCTATGCGTTGATTCTATGCACGAGTAGAACAAAAGTAGTTGTGGGCGATGGTTTGTTCAATTTGCTTACTGTTACTAGTCCTATCTTGGTTCGGCGGCATTGTGGGATGAAGCGGCCCGGACCGACCTTACACGTACGCTTACGTGAGACAGGTTCCACCAACTAACATGCACTTGTTGCATAAGGTGGCTAGCGAGTGTCTGTCTCTCCCACTTTAGTCGGGTCGGATTCGATGAAAAGGGTCATTATGAAGGGTAAATAGCAATTGGCATATCACCGTTGTGGCTTTTGCGTAGGTAAGAAACGTTCTTGCTAGAAACCCATAGCAGCCACGTAAAACATTCAACAACAATTAGAGGACATCTAACTTGTTTTTGCAGGGTATGCTATGTGATGTGATATGGCCAAAAGGATGTGATGAATGATATATGTGATGTATGAGATTGATCATGTTCTTTTAATAGGAATCACGACTTGCATGTCGATGAGTATGACAACCGGCAGGAGCCATAGGAGTGGTCTTAATTTATTCTATGACCTGCATGTCAATGAGAACGCCTTGTAATTACTTTACTTTATTGCTAACCATTAGCCATAGTAGTAGAAGTAATAGTTGGCGAGACAACTTCATGAAGATACGATGATGGAGATCATGGTGTCATCCCGGTGACGAAGGTAATCATGCCACGCCTAAAAGATGGAGATCAAAGGCGCAAGATGATATTAGCCATATCATGTCACTTTATGATTTGCATGTGATGTTTGTCATGTTTACATCTTATTTTCTTAGAACGACGGTAGCATAAATAAGATGATCCCTCACTAAAAATTTCAAGAAAGTGTTCCCCCTAACTGTGCACCGTTGTGAAAGTTCGTTGTTTCGAAGCACCACGTGATGATTGGGTGTGATAGATTCTAACGTTCGCATACAACTGGTGTTAAGGCTGGACGAAAAGCTCGAAGCTCATGAGCATAATGAAAGCTCGATTGTTTGGCTCATTTCGGCTCATGCTCGTTAGTTAATGAACCAAGCTGAACAGTGTCTTTTGCTCGTTAAGATTAACAAGCTTAATGATCGAGGAAACGAGTTTTGCGATCTAACTCGTTTAGCTTGATAATTTCTAGTAGTTTTTTTTGGGGAATTTCCAGATCCCACTAATAGTTTGGCCGCCTAAAGGCCAAGTGCCCCAGCCCACTTCGGGCCACACCTCTCCCAGAGACCAAGACCTAGGAGCCACCAACGACCAAACCCAGCCGCCAGGACCAGTAGGAGACCTAGAGTCCATGACTCGTCTCCAGTCTCCATGAGCCAGCCTCCAGCGCTAGGAACCAGAGGAAGTGACGAGGGCACAGGGCAGTACAACGGCGGCCAGCGGCCGGTGACCTTCCGGCGTCCAAATCTCCGGTATCCCCGCCCCGTTCACCTCTCAATTCGAACATCTCAATTCCCCCACTCCCGACCTCTTGCATCGGTCATCTCTAACTCTGGCAATCGCCATCTTCATCTGCGAGCCCAGTGCAAGAATGGATGAACGCCGACGGCCATCACCTTCTGCCACAGCTGCAAGCATGGAGTCGTAGAAGAAACGAGCTGCCTCTGATTGTGTGTCACGGGACTCTCCATCCACCGCAGCACAGCCTGATCTTCTTATTCTTTCACAAGCGCATAAAAGGGCAAGGGTGGATCCAACAATGTCGGATGTAGATGATGCCAGATCAGCAGCGGTAATTTCCTACTGTGCTCATGTGTTAGATGGTTAAATCTCAACAATTCGGTTCATATGAATGTGTACTCCAGTAGTGTTGTTACTATTTAAATGCAGTATAGACTACTAAATTTTATTTGTCTGTTCCCATTGCAATTTTGTTTATTGATGTCTATTGGTTATGGAACTCTAGTTACAATGTAGATTAATAGAACTTCATTGTTCATATTCTTAATCAATCATGGAGTGATGACTTGTTAAATTTGATTATCTAAATCATTCTATTTCTTTCTGCATAGGATGGTGATATAGAGGAACGGGTTGAGGTTAACAAAGGATACAAAGAGGTTGATGAGGCAGATGCATATGACATGGATGATGATATGTCAGATCCTTCTCTAGGACTGGGTGACAAAGGAAATGATGTACAAGCTGAGGTCAATGACAATGAGAAAACAAAGAGAGGGATAAGGAAAAAGTCACTAGTTGGTGTTGGTAATAAGGTTAAGGTGAGGAAAACTAGAGTTAAGCGTGCACCATGTTGGCAGCATTTCAAGGAGGTCAAAGTTGTATGCAAGAAGAAACCGGGGGCGGTCGTCACGAAGGCAAAATGATTGCATTGTTGTAACTTGTTTGCTTATACTCCAGGGGGACCAACTACTAGTCTCAATCAGCATGTAAATGTTTGTGAGGACTATCTAAATAAGAAGGGAAGACAACAACGACAAGGTACAATCAATTTGGATCCTGAAAAGCCAGGTGCATCTCTTATAGTGAATCATGAATATGATCATGCACAAGTCGTTCAAATCATAGCAAAGATGATAATTGTGCATGAATATCCTTTTAGGATGGTAGAGCATGCTTGGTTTAATATCCTCATGAGATATATGAATGCATCATACAAGTTCATTGGTAGGAAGAAAATTAGAGCCGAATGCATGAAGGTGTATCTTTTTGAGAAAGAAATCCTTAAGAAGCAACTAAGGTTTGTTGAGAGCATTAGTTTGACAAGTGATATATGGACTTCCAACCAGAATCTTTCCTACCTAGCTGTTGTTGCTCACTACATAGATGAGGATTGGGTTATGCAATGTCGTGTTTTAAACTTGATAGAGTTAGACCCACCTCACACAGGCTTTGTCATAGCTCAAGCTGTTTTTGAATGCTGCCAAGAATGGAAAATAGAAGATAAGATCATGACAATGACCATGGATAATGCTACCTCGAATGATTATGCTGCTAAGAAATTGATGGACAAGTTCACTGCTAGGAAATCAGCAAAATTCATATCTAAGTACTTCCATGTTCGCTACTGCGCACACATAGTGAATTTGATTGTCAATGATGGCATGGAACCATTGCAGCCTTTGATAGGCAACCTCAGAGAAACTATCAAGTACTTGAAAAAATCTCCATCACGCATGTCAAACTTCTTGTCAAATTGCAAGTCTCTTAATATTAATGTTGGAAAAGGATTATGCCTAGATGTAGCAACTAGATGGAGTTCTACATACAGAATGATAGATGCTTGCACTTTGTATAAGGAAGCTTTCCATGAGTATGCACAATCAGATCCTAATTATGAATGGCAGCCCGATGATGAAGATTGGGTACTATATGGCAGAATTCAACCCATCTTGAAATCATTTGCTGAGGTAACTACTATACAATCAGGATCTACTTACCCCACTACCAACATTTTTTATCCATACATCATGAATATTAAGATTGCTACAGTAGAGCATGCTATGTCCGGAGATGACAATTTGAAAATGATGGGGGAAGCCATGCTTGATAAGTTTGATAAATATTGGGATAGCACTGTTGTGCCAGAAAACAAAAATCGGAAAGATAAAAAAGGTAAAGAACAATGTTATGGTGATTGCCACCATTCTTGATCCCAGATTTAAGATGAAACTTGTGGACTATTGTTTTAAGAAAATGTATGGCAAAGAGAGCGGTAGTAGTGAGATGGAAGATATCAAAATAGAGTTCTTTGATCTGTATGCCACATATGAGATGGAAAATCATCAACATGAGGCTTCTAACACCAATGAGCAGAGTTCAATTTCAAGTAGGCAAGCATCTACATCTATGACCACATTGTCGAGTGGGTTTCAATCCTTTCTAGAGGAGACAAATTCGGAGCCATGCAAATTTGAATTGACTAGTTATCTTGAAGACAAGACTCATCCCATTAATGATCCAAATTTCACATTACTTGACTGGTGGAGGTTGAATGCTCATAGATATCCTATTGTGGCAAAGATGGCAAAGAATTTCTTGACTATACCAGCTACTAGTGTTTCATCAGAGTCAACATTATCTACAGGAGGTAGAGTTCTCGATGACTACCGTAGTTCTCTACTCCCAAGCATGGTTGAGGCACTTATTTATGCTTCTAGCTTCATCAAAGGATCCAAAGGAAACCACATTAGGCCTACAACCATAGTGGTAATATTAGTTGATCTTTGTTGCCTACTACTTATAAGCTTTGACATACTATTTCTAAATGGACTGCCTAACTGAAACTACATTTCCCTTTGTAGGAAGATGACATTGATGATGATGTTGAGTTCATTCCATTTCCTGAATCTATTGTGGAAAGCAACTAGCTGGTTGGTGCTTGGCTACTGGTCGAGACTTGTAATTTTTATTTTGCAACTTTATTTTCTTTCTCTTGTACTATTTATATTGCAATGCCCATTTTGTCTATTAAACCTTCTCCTATTTAAGGTCTACTGCACTACTGTAAGAGAAACCTGAAAGTTTACTTTCTTTGTTTCAAAATTTGCATGTAGGAAAACTCTGCATGTTCATGAAGGCATCATACGCAGCAAGGTTGAAGGGCTCCTGGAATGTTCATTTGCTACTGGCTGTAGGGTGTTGCTACTATCTTTAAAATTTATTAAATTATGCAAAGTGAAAGGTGCACCAGACTTGTTGGTGATTGCTGCTGCGTACTAGACTACTAGTGTTGCTACTTTATGCTTTGTGATGGACCAGACTCGAGTGGTGTTGCTGCTGCATGGTAGTCTGTCTTGCTATGCTACCATTTGACTCCAGCGTCCTTTTATTAATTTATGCTATTGTGAACTTGTGATGGAAACCTTCTCTGTTTGGGGTTTGGCAATTTGGTTGTAGCGTGTTGGTATTATTTTTTAAATTCAAATGATGCAAAGGTGCACTAGCCACCAGACTTGTGTGTTGTTGCTGTTGCGTACTAGTGTTGTTAGTTGTTACAATTAGAATGTAGTTGTCTAATTTATGCCATTGTGAATTTCTGATGGGATCACATGATTCTTCTACGTACTACGTTGTTTGTACCTTAACGAGTACTCGTGAAAGCCCGTGAGCATAACGAGCTCATAACGAACTGAGCTAAACAGAGGTTTCAGTTCGTTAATATTAACCAGTTTATTGATAACGAGCTTAATGATAATGAGCTTAATGATAATGAGCCGAACGAGCCGAGCAGCTCGTTAATCTAACCCTAACGGGTGTAAGCCAGATTTACACATGCAAAACACTTAGGTTAACTTGACGAGCCTAGCATGTACAGACATGGCCTCAGAACACGAGAGACCAAAAGGTCGAGCGTGAGTCGTATAGTAGATATGATCAACATGGAGATGTTCACCGATGATGACTAGTCCGTCTCACGTGATGATCGGACACGTCCTAGTTGACTCGGATCATGTATCACTTAGATGACTAGAGGGATTTCTATCTAAGTGGGAGTTCATTAAATAATTTGATTAGACGAACTTAATTATCATGAACATAGTCTAAAATATCTTTACATATGTCTTGTAGATCAAATGGCCCACGCTAATGTTGCCCTCAACTTCAACGCGTTCCTAGAGAAAACCAAGCTGAAAGACGATGGTAGCAACTATACGGACTGGGTCCGAAACTTGAGGATCATCCTCATAGCTGCCAAGAAAGCATATGTCCTTGAAGCACCGCTAGGTGACACACCCATTTTCCTAGCAACTCAAGACATTATGAACGCCTGGCAGTCGCGTAGTGATGATTACTCCCTGGTTCAGTGCGGCATGCTTTACGGCTTAGAACCGGGGCTCCAAAAGCGTTTTGAGCAGCACGGAGCATATGAGATGTTCCAAGAGGTGAAAATGGTTTCCAAGCTCATGCCCGGGTCGAGAGATATGAAGTCTCCGACAAGTTCTATAGTTGTAAGATGGAGGAAAACAGTTCTGTCAGCGAGCATATACTCAAAATGTCTGGGTTGAACAACCGTTTGTCTCAGCTGGGAGTTAATCTTCCAGATGACTCGGTCATTGACAGGATCCTCTAGTCCCTCCCACCTAGCTACAAGAGCTTTGTGATGAACTACAATATGTAAGGGATGGTGAAGTCCATTCCTGAGTTATATTCAATGTTGAAATCAGCGGAAGTGGAAATCAAAAGGGAACATCAAGTGTTGATGGTGAATAAGACCACTAGTTTCAAGAAAGGCAAGGGTAAAAAGAACTTCAAGAAGGAAGGCAAGGGAGTTGCCGCGCCCGATAAATCAGTTGCCGGGGGGAAGCCAAACAATGGACCCAAGCCCAAGACTCAGTGCTTTTATTGCAAGGGAAATGGTCACTGGAAGCGGAACTGCCCCAAGTACTTAGCGGATAAGAAGGTTGGCAACACCAAAGGTATATGTGATATACATGTTATTGATGTGTACATTACCATTACTCGTAGTAGCTCCTAGGTATTTGATACCGGTGCGGTTTCTCATATTTGTAACTCAAAACAGGAGCTGCAGAATAAGCGGAGACTGGCGAAGGACGAGGTGATGATGCACGTCGGGAATTGTTCCAAGGTCGATGTGATCGCCGTGGGCATGCTACCTCTACATTTACCTACAGGATTAGTTTTAAACCTTAATAATTGTTGTTTAGTGCCAGCTTTGAGCATGAACATTGTATCTGGATCTCGTTTAATGTGAGATGGCTACCCATTTAAATCCGAGAATAATGGTTGTTCCATTTATACGAGAGATATGTTTTATGGTCATGCCCCATTGGTCAATGGTTTATTTTTAATGAATCTCGAACGTGATGTTACACATATTCATAGTGTGAATACCAACAGATGTAAGGTTGATAATGATAGTCCCATATACTTGTGGCGCTGCTGCCTTGGTCACATTGGTGACAAACACATGAATAAACTCCATGCAGATGGATTTTGGAGTCTCTTGATTATGAATCATTTGACACGTGCGAACCATGCCTCATGGGCAAAATGACCAAGACTCTGTTCTCCGGAACAATGGAGCGAGCCACCAACTTGTTGGAAATAATACATACCGATGTGTGCGGTCCAATGAGCATTGAGCCTCACGGTGGCTATCGTTATGTTTTCACCCTCACCAATGACTTAAGTAGATATGGGTATTTCTACTTAATGAAACACAAGTCTGAGACCTTTGAAAGGTTCAAGGAATTTCAGAGTGAGGTAGAGAATCAATGTGACAGGAAAATACAGTTCTTACGATCAGATCGTGGAGGAGAATATTTGAGTCACGAGTTTGGTACACACTTAAGGAAATGTGGACTTGTTTCACAACTCACGCCGCCTAGAACACCTCAGCCTAATGGTGTGTCCGAACGTCGTAATCGCACTCTATTGGATATGGTGAGATCTATGATGTCTTTTACTGATTTACCACTATCATTTGGGGGTTATGCTTTAGAGACAGTCGCATTCACTTTAAATAGGGCACCGTCTAAATCTGTTGAGACGACACAGTATGAATTATGGTTTGGGAAGAAACATAAGCCGTCGTTTCTAAAAGTATGGGGATGCGATACTTATGTCAAGAAACTTCAACCTGAAAAGCTCAAACCCAAGTCGGAAAAATGCGTCTTCATAGGATACCCCAAGGAAACCATTGGGTATACCTTCTACCTCAGATCCGAAGGCAAGATCTTTATTGCCAAGAACAGATCCTTTCTAGAGAAAGAGTTTCTCTCGAAAGAAGTAAGTGGGAGGAAAGTAGAAGTTGATGAAGTACCGCCTCTTGAACCGGTAAGTAGTGCAGCTCGGAAGATGTTCCTGTGGTGCCTGCACCGACTGGAGAGGAAGTTAATCGTGATGGTCATGAAACTTCAGATCAAGTTGCTACTGTAGTTCGTAGGTCCATAAGGGCACGTTCCGCACCAGAGTGGTACGGCAACCCTGTCCTGGAAATCATGTTGTTAGACAACGGTGAACCTTCGAACTATGAATAAGCGATGGCGGGCCCGGATTCCAACCAATAGCTTGAAGCCATGAAATCCGAGATAGGATCCATGTATGAAAACAAAGTATGGACTTTGACAGACTTGCCCGATGATCGGCAAGCCATAGAAAATAAGTGGATCTTTAAAAAGAAGACTGACGCAGATGGTAATGTGACCGTCTATAAGGCTCGGCTTGTCACTAAGGGTTATCGACAAGTTCAAGGGGTTGACTACGATGAGACTTTCTCACCCGTAGCGAAGCTGAAGTCCGTCCGAATCATGTTAGGAGTTTCCACATTCTATGATTATGAGATATGGCAAATGGAAGTCAAAACAACATTCCTTAAAGTTTTCCTTAAGGAAGAATTGCATATGATGCAGCCGGAAGGTTTTGTCGATCCTAAGAATGCTGACAAGGTGCGCAAGCTCCATCGCTCCATCTATGGGCTGGTGCAAGCATCTCGGAGTTGGAACATTCGCTTTAATGAAATGATCAAAGCGTTTGGGTTTATACAGACTTATGGAGAAGCCTGTGTTTACACGAAAGTGAGTGGGAGCTCTGTAGCATTTCTCATATTATATGTAGATGACATATTATTGATGGGAAATGATATAGAACTTTTGGAAAGCATAAAGGCCTACTTGAATACGTGTTTTTCAATGAAGGACCTTGGAGAAGCTGCTTACATATTAGGCATCAAGATCTAGAGAGGTAGATCGAGATGCCTCATTGGTCTTTCACAAAGCACATACCTTGACAACATATTGAAGAAGTTCAATATGGATCAGTCCAAGAAGGGGTTCTTGCCTGTATTGCAAGGTCTGAGATTGAGCACGGCTCAATGCCCGACCTTGGCAGAAGATAGAGAAAAGATGAGTGTCATCCCCTATGCCTCATCCATAGGGTCTATTATGTATGCCATGATGTGTACCATACCTGATGTGCACCTTGCCGTAAGTTTGGTAGGAAGGTACCAAAGTAATACCGACATGGAACACTGGACAGCGGTCAAGAATATCCTGAAGTACCTGAAAAGGACTAAGGATATGTTTCTCGTTTATGGAGGTGACGAAGAGCTCGTCATAAGGTTATGTCGATGCTAGCTTCGACACAGATCTGGATGACTCCAAGTCACAAACTAGATACGTGTACATTTCGAATGATGGGGCAGTCAGCTAGTGCAGTTGCAAGCAAAGCGTCGTGGCGGGATCTACATATGAAGCGGAGTACATGGCAGCCTCGGAGGCAACACATGAAGCAATTTGGATGAAGGAGTTCATCACCGACCTAGGAGTTATTCCCAATGCGTCGGGCCCGATGACTCTCTTCTGTGACAACACTGGAGCTACTGCCCTTGCCAAGGAGCCCAGGTTTCCCAAGAAGGCCAGACATATCAAGCGTCGCTTCAACTCCATTCGTGAAAATGTTCAAGATGGAGACATAGATATTTGTAAAGTGCATACAAATCTGAATGTCGCAGATCCGTTGACTAAACCTCTTCCACGAGCAAAACATTATCAACACTAGAACTCTATGGGTGTTCGATTCATCACAATGTAACTAGATTATTGACTCTACTGCAAGTGGGAGACTGTTGGAAATATGCCCTAGAGGCAATAATAAAATGGTTATTATTATATTTCCTTGTTCATGATAATTGTCTGTTGTTCATGCTATAATTGTATTAACCGGAAACCATAATACATGTGTGAATACATAGGCCGTAATATGTCCCTAGTAAGCCTCTAGTTGACTAGCTCGTTGATCAATAGATGGTTGTGGTTTCCTGACCATGGACATTGGTTGATAACGGGATCACATCATTAGGAGAATGATGTGATGGACAAGACCCAATCCTAAGCATAGCACAAGATCGTGTAGTTTGTTTGCTAAGAGCTTTTCTAATGTCAAGTATCATTTCCTTAGACCATGAGATTGCGCAACTCCCGGATACCATAGGAATGCTTTGGGTGTACCAAATGTCACAACGTAACTGGGTGACTATAAAGGTGCACTACAGGTATCTCCGAAAGTGTCTGTTGGGTTGGCACGAATCGAGACTGGGATTTGTCACTCCGTATGACGGGGAGGTATCTCTGGGCCCACTCGGTAATGCATCATCACAGTGAGATCAATGTGACTAAAGAGTTAGTCACGGGATCATGCGTTACGGAACGAGTAAAGGGACTTGCCGGTAACGAGATTGAACGAGGTATTGGTATACCGACGATCGAATCTCGGGCAAGTAACATACCGGTTGACAAAGGGAATTGTATACGGGATTGATTGAATCCCCGACATTGTGGTTCATACGATGGGATCATCATGGAACATGTGGGAGCCAACATGGGTATCTAGATCCCGTTGTTGGTTATTGGCCGGAGAGATGTCTCGATCATGTCTCCATGGTTCCCGAACCCGTAGGGTCTACACACCTAAGGTTCGGTGATGCTAGAGTTGTTATGGGAAATAGTATGTGGTTACCGAAGGTTGTTCGGAGTCCCATATGAGATCCCGGACGTCATGAGGAGTTCCGGAATGGTCGGGAGGTAAAGATTTATATATTGGAAGTCCAGTTTCAGTCACCGGAATAGTATCGGGGGTTATTGGTATTGTACCGGGACCACCGAAAGGTATCCAGGGGTCCACTGGGTGGGGCCACCTGCCCTAGGGGACATAATGGGCTGAACAAAGGGTGGGAACCAGCCCCTAGAGGGCTGGTGCGCCCCCCAAGGGCCTAAGGCGCCTAGGGTTGGGAACCGTAGGGAGTGGGGGAGCCTCCCACCAAACTTGGGGGGCAAGCTCCCCCCTTATCCACCGCCCCCTAGATGGGATCTAAGGGGGCCGCCCCCCTCTCCCCTTCCCCTATAAATAGTGGGGGGAGGGGGGAGGTCTGCTGCACCCTTCCCCTTGCGCAACCCCCCCTCCTCCAACACCTCATCCTCCTCCGTAGAGCTTGGCGAAGCCCTGCAGAAAATACCACAAGCTCCACCACCACGCCATCGTGCTGCCGGAGCTCTCCCTCAACTTCTCCACTCCCCTTGCTGGATCAAGAAGGAGGAGACGTCCCTGGGCTGTACGTGTGTTGAACACGGAGGCGCCATCCGTTCGGCGCTAGATTGGATCTTCCATGACTTGAATCGCCGTGAGTACGACTCCATCATCCTCGTTCTTGTAACGCTTCCATTTCACGATCTTCAAGAGGTATGAAGATGCACTCCCTCTCTCTTGTTGCTAGCATCTCCTAGATTGATCTTGGTGATATGTAGGAAAATTTTGAATTATTGCTATGTTCCCCAACATTTTAGTCCGTAACACTTGAGAAAGTTTATCCAAGTTTGGCCATAAAAAAGCAGTGATATTCTTGGTTCATGAACCCAACTTGGAACTTATATCCATGGTTTGTCTTCAGTGTGACCATTAAACTGGTGTATTCAGTTATGGCAAGGCCGACCATCTTGAGTACATGTGGTCTGGCAAAGCAAGGAATGCACTACAGGAAAAATAATATGAGAACACAATGTATTCGCTATGCAAATCTAGAAATAGTTTCCTCCTTCTGTCAGTGTTGACCATGGTACCAGTACCTTTTATCCAAATATAGAAATCCAAATTTCCAAATTATTCGACAGCATGTTCAAAACCCCCACCCTTCCGGATAGAAAATAGGATTCTAGGGACATACTGTGCGCGTTTTAAAATCCTGTGGTAGGATGAGAGGTTTGTAGGACAGTAACAAATTTCCCTCAAGTGAATGACCTAAGGTTTATCAATCCATGGGAGGCTTAGGATGAAGATGGTCTCTCTCAAACAACCCTGCAACCAAATAACAAAGGGCCTCTTGTGTCCCCAACACACCCAAGACAATGGTAAATTGTATAGGTGCACTAGTTCGGCGAAGAGATGGTGATACAAGTGCAATATGGATGGTAATATGAGTATTTGTAATCTGAAAATATAAAAACAGCAAGGTAACAAGTGGTAAAAGTGAGCGTAAACGGTATTGCAATGCTTGAAAACAAGGCCTAAGGTTCATACTTTCACTATTGCAAGTTCTCTCAACAATAATAACATAACTGGATCATATAACTATCCCTCAACATGCAACAAAGAGTCACTCCAAAGTCACTAGTAGTAGAGAACAAACGAAGAGATTCTTGTAGGGAACGAAACCACCTCAAAGTTATCCTTTCTGATCGATCTATCATAGAGTTCGTACTAGAATAACACCTTAAGACACAAATCAACCAAAACCCTAATGTCACCTAGATACTCCAATGTCACCTCAAGTATCCGTGGGTATGATTATACGATATGCATCACACAATTTGAGATTCATCTATTCAACCAACACAAAGAACTTCAAAGACTGCCCCAAAGTTTCTACTGAAGAGTCAAGACAAAAGCGTGTGCCAACCCCTATGCATAAGTTCACTGAACCCGCAAGTTGATCACCAAAACATACATCAAGTAGATCACGTGAATATCCCATTGTCACCACAGATAAGCACGGCAAGACATACATCAAGTTTTCTCAAATCCTTAAAGACTCAATCCGACAAGATAACTTCAAGGGGAAAACTCAATTCATCACAAGAGAGTAGAGGGGGATAAACATCATAAGATCCAACTATAAAAGCAAAGCTCGCGATTGATGTCTACTACACAACCTTCTTCTTGTAGACGTTGTTGGGCCTCCAAGTGCAGAGGTTTGTAGGACAGTAGCAAATTTCGCTCAAGTGGATGACCTAAGGTTTATCAATCCGTGGGAGGCGTAGGATGAAGATGGTCTCTCTCAAACAACCCTGCAACAAAATAACAAAGAGTGTCTTCTGTCCCCAACACACCCAATACAATGGTAAATTGTATAGGTGCACTTGCTCGGCAAAGAGATGGTGATACAAGTGCAATATGGATGGTAGATATAAGTATTTGTAATCTGAAAATATAAAAACAACAAGGTAACTAATGATAAAAGTGAGCGTAAACGGTATTGCAATGCTAGGAAACAAGGCCTAAGGTTCATACTTTCACTAGTGCAAGTTCTCTCAATAATAATAACATACTTGGATCATATAAGTATCCCTCAACATGCAACAAAGAGTCACTCCAAAACCACTAATAACGGAGAACAAACAAAGAGATTATGGTAGGGTACGAAACCACCTCAAAGTTATCCTTTCTGTTCAATCTATCATAGAGTTCATAATAGAATAACACCTTAAGACAGAAATCAACCAAAACCCTAATGTCACCTAGATACTCCATTGTCACCTCAAGTATCCGTGGGCATGATTATACGATATGCATCACACAATCTCAGATTCATCTATTCAACCAACACAAAGTACTTCAAAGATTGCCCCAAAGTTTCTACCGGAGAGTCAAGACGAAAACGTGGGCCGACCCCTATGCAAAGGTTCATGGGCCGAACCCGCAAGTTGATCACCAAAACATACATCAAGTGGATCACGTGATATCCCAATGTCACCACAGATAAGCATGGCAAGACATACATCAATTGTTCTCAAATCCTTAAAGACTCAATCCGATAAGATAACTTCAAGGGGAAAACTCAATTCATTACAAGAGAGCAGAGGGGGAGAAACATCATAAGATCCAACTATAATAGCAAAGCTCACGATACATCAAGATCGTTCCATAGAAAGAACACGAGAGAGAGAGAGATCAAACACATAGCTACTGATACATACCCTCAGCCCCGAGGGTGAACTACTCCCTCCTCGTCATGGAGAGCGCCGGGATGATGAAGATGGTCACCGGTGAGGGATCCCCCTCCGGCAGTGTGCCGGGACGGGCTCCTGAGAGGTTTTTGGTGGCCACAGAGGCCTGCGGCGGTGGAGCTCCCGATCTATCATGCTCCTGGGTGTTTTCAGGGTATATGGATATATATAGGCGAAAGAAGTCGGTCAGGGGAGCCACGAGGGGCCCACGAGGGTGGGGGGCATGCCCAGGGGGATAGGGCGCACCCTGGACCCTCGTGGCCACCTCGTTGCTTCCCTGACGTCTACTCCAAGTCTCCTGGATTGCGTTTGTTCCAAAAATAACTCTCCCGAAGGTTTCATTCCGTTTGGACTCCGTTTGATATTCCTTTTCTATGAAACACTGAAATAGGCAAAAAAATAGCAATTTGGGCTGGGCCTCCAGTTAATAGGTTAGTCCCAAAAATAATATAAAAGTGTATAATAATGCCCATAAACATCCAAAACAGATAATATAATAGCATGGAACAATAAAAAATTATAGATACGTTGGAGACGTATCAGGCGTGTATTGCAAAAACATTCAAACCTCCTACTATGAGCTGTTTGATCTCTGGGAACTCATACCACCACAGAATCTACGGTGCGGGAGCAGCTCATATTCTCCTATGCGAGAGAACATCAGGTGTTCTCGCAGCTTGGATGATATGGTGATACGAGCTTCAAGGTCGTTTGATCTGAGATCCAATGGCATTTGAGCAGTCTTTGTGCTTGTAAGCAGTGGTCGAACTCAATAAGGGCTTTTATGCAAAAAACATTTGGACCACCCAGGAGTTGTTCGATCACAGATCCAACGGCTCCGAAGAGATTGTATCATCAAAGCATCTAAGGGGTGGTAGCACATGATATTCTTACATACAGGAAAATATGAGGTCCTCCTTCATCTTAGATGCTACGGTGATACGAGCTTCGAGGTCATTGGATATGGGATCCAAGGGCATCTGAGTAGTTTTTGTACAAATTGTGTGCAATTCTCAAACTCATAAAGGTTTCTTTTAAAAATGTTAAGACATCATGTGAGCTGCTATATCTCAGATCTACATGCTCCAAGCAACTCGTATCAGCATATAGCATCTAAGGTGTGGAGGCACATGATATTCCCCCGGGGAGGGTTGGGTGGGTGTACAACCAATCGGTGTTTGGGAGGGTGGGGACAAATATAATGTTCAAAAAATATAATCTAAACAATCCTAAACAGAGCTTCAAAATTTTACCTAAGGTCAAGGGATTAACCCCCGACAATCTACATAGCTCCGCCTAAACACAACATTTGCATGCATGTAGTACTAGACTTAATATTCATGTTTCAGTTTCCTGTTCATTTTTAATATTGAATTGAAGACCATGCATGTCTTACATTTTACTCCTTTTGTTCCTAAATATTAGTCTTTTTAGAGATTTGAAATGGACTGCCACATACGGATGTATATAGACATATTTTAGAGTGTAGATTCACTCATTTTGCTCCATATGTAGTCAACTGTTGAAATCTCTAAAAGACAAATATTTAGGAAGAGAGGGAGTATTTTTGAATTCGTGTCATACATGCATGGTTTGGAAAAATAGATGCACTATACTAACTGGATTGTTGTTGTATTCGTGTGTGTGTGTGTCGTCATATGCTTGATACATACAAAGTTTTCTCACCACAATGCCATTCATCTTTTAAATTTGAATTTCCAATGAAAAATTTACTAGGGATACCATGAAATGTGAAATCCACACTGAGATCACTATATCACAAACTCACTCTAATTCAAGAACTCGTCATAAATCAATTACCATGTTGAGATTACTATTTGTAAGGAAAATACGGGCATTGTAATACATATAGATTTGTTCGGCAATTTAAAAGATTCCTTTCGTATTCTTGAATGGTAGGAGTAGCACCCAATGGAGTACTAGCCAGACCCTGGCTCGTGTTGATCCTTAAGAAAAATAATACCTGGGCTCGTGTCCTTCTGGTGGCATGCGTGGTATGCACATTAGCCAACCCCAATCAGTCAAGCCTCTGCGTTTCGAATCGAAATATCTGGCGGCCAGAATTCCAGCCCTAGGAAATTCCCCTGATGTCCCCGGTCCAAAATGACTACCGTTGAACAATGGAGGGATGCTTTAGTAACTAGACAATATTACCTACCGTGCCGAGCACGGTTCAATTCCCTCGGCCGTCGGTACCCAAGGTCAGCCATCAACTCCATTACCTAGTACGTAGTACTTAGGATTACTACACCAAGATGAGCACAGAATTGAGCCCCGTTTGTTCGTGCCTAGTACTTGAGTTAATATATCAGGCAATGCACTAGTACAGAGGGATTATCCTTTTACTCTGCATATAACTTGTCTGAATTCTAACTAAGAAAAATGTTTGACCAAATCCTTTCTTAAGAAATATTAACATCTACAACTGTAAAGATGTATCGCTTGAAAATTTATTGCATGATGCAGGTTATGATATGTTTCGAATCCTGGATTTTAGATGTCAGAAAACCCCAAAGTGACTGGAAATTTATGAAACTGAGCATGGTCTCGTGATATGGCACAAATATGTATTCGCATTTTTTTGGGTTCAATTTGAGACAAGCTACTTATGAAAAGTTGCACAAATGAAGAGCCAATGTATTTTGGAACAAAGACCTATCACGTTAAGGCGAATGCTTTTACTATTCAAACCGTGGGAGTTTACGTGACACCACGAGTCCCTCTTCTCATCGGCAGGTGCCGTCCGAGCAAGCGTGTGAGTCGACGCGAGGCATGCGAGCAGACCGCTGCGCCGGCTGACCGGGAGGCGTGCTAGCAGGCCGCTGCACAGTCTCACCGGGAGGTGAGCCCTTTGACCAGGCTCCGCCACCCACCTTCGTCTCAACTACCCCCACTTTTAATGGCACTGGCACCACAATTTAAAATCACCCCCACACTACCCTGTATCGCTACAATCTTCTCTCTTCCTCTCTGATTCTCCTGTCGTCTACCTCCAACCAGCCTCACCTAACCGTACACCATGCCGCATCACGATGGTCTGCCCTTAGTCTTCCAGTTTCCTGAGGAAGACACTCCGCTTTGGGACGAGCTTGAACTGGCCTTGTGGGAAGACTCTGCGCCTGTCCCCGCTCCTGTCGCCCCGACTGCGGCAGCGCCCATCCCTGTGGCATTGATGGGCCGGGAGCCGCACATGCTCCTCGAGCTTGATGCCACGGGGATCCGTGAGGTCCTTGTCGACTTTCATGCTCCCGTGCAACGGCCAACGCATGCGCCTGTGCATGCAATGACGTGCACGCCCGTGCCGGTGCCCGTGCACACGAATGTCTCCGCTGCGCCGTTGCCAGCGCCTATCCCCACGCGGGTGCCAGTGCCCCCATCAGTAGGATGGATGGTCGCCGTCGACTGCTTCCTTGCAACAAACCCCGTCGCCTCCCCCCGCCAGTTGACTCGCTCCTGGAGACCGAAGTCCAGAACATTCTGGCCTTCCTTGAAGCTAGGGCCAACGTCCAGGAGTACACCAACAACGGCGCAAGACGTCGCCATCGCCGTCCCCATTGGGTCAGTGGCCAGACGACACACAGATCACGACATAGGAGCCGCTTCCCACCACAAGACGCCCCCGCCGCCGCGTAATCTAAATTTTCCATGAAAAACATTTTGATTTCCATGCTAAAAATCTGACCGTTTATCATTTCCGTTTATTTTAGATCGATCGTCGTAAGAATGTAAAGTCAGAGTTAGATTGAATGAAATCTGTGGTTTGATTGATTGAATGTTTTGCTAGAGCCGTATCAAGGTAAACATAAAACGTCATCAAGCCACATGTATTCCTTCTAATTGCAAGCATTTCATATTGAATACCACGTCAATTCCAAATATTTTCTTAGGGAAGTCAATTACAAGTTAATGTGCATTGCACGTCCACGCTGACTAGTGCTACTATTACGTGAAACTGGTGCCGTAACTTGTGAATGCGTTCAGATATGGTCAACAGCAGCATCGCCCGCGAGTTCTTTGTGTTTTCCCGTGTGTCTAAACGTAGAAGGGGAGGAGAGAGAGCAGACATGGAACCCACCAGTAAGTGAAGGTGAATAGTATGTGCTAATGAGTTGGTCCTACTAATGTACTAAAAATAATATTAAAACATGTTATCCATAAAAAGGTTGTGGTAATATAACAACATTATATCAACAGAGGGGGGTACAACAAACATTGATGTACTATGTTGCCTATTGACGTGCGGCTTGAAGGCCGTGGTCGCATGTTCGATCCTCGTCCTTTTTAATTTTTAATTTATATATGTGTCCAAATTCGTTCCATGACAGGTGGGCCCCTCGGTGTGTAGTTTGTAGCACTTTAATTTGTGGGTCGAAATTTGTTCCATTATAAGTGGACTATCAGTGTGTAGTTTGGAGCTAATTTGTACTCCCTCCGTCCAGAAATACTTATCAACAAAATGGATAAAACGAGATGTATCTAGACGTATTTTAGTTCTAGATACATATCTTTTTATCCATTTTGATGACTAGTATTTTCGGACGGAGGGAGTAATGAGTAAAGAGAATTACAAAGTTTTTTTGCAAAAATACCATGTGCGACGTTGAAGCTGAGAAAGGACGTGCTAGAGAGTGATGACCGAGGCAGTGTGAAATCAATTCGGGGTGGTGCGGGGGTTGCAACGGTGTTTGTGGTAGTTGTGGGTCGAATGCTAGGAAAACATAATCTAAACCCACTCGAATAAATGCCTTCACAAATTAATCCAAGGTTGGAGTCCCCCTCACAATGTAAATAGCTCCGGCTCTGTGAGGGATGGAGAGGTAGCTTCAATGTGTGGAAGATATGGCGTGAGAAAGTGAGGTCAACCAAGACACAAATAGATAGAGAGACAAAGTGAGTGTGGTCCGGCATTCGTTGAAAAGATATATATGCTCTGGAGAGATATTGTTCGATTGAGCTTTTGGGAAGGGTGATGAATGTAAGATAGAGCTTGAGTGATGATCCAGTCATGGACATCACTAGTAGAAAAAGCCCCATTTGTACCGTTTTATAAGGCCCATTTGTCCTGGTTGCCGAATGATGTCTACTACACAACCTTCTTCTTGTAGACGTTGTTGGGCCTGCAAGTGCACATGTTTGTAGGACAGTAGCAAATTTCCCTCAAGTGGATGACCTAAGGTTTATCAATCCGTGGGAGGCATAGGATGAAGATGGTCTCTCTCAAGCAACCCTACAACCAAATAACAAAGAGTGTCTTGTGTCCCCAACACACCCAATACAATGGTAAATTGTATAGGTGCACTAGTTCGGCGAAGAGATGGTGATACAAGTGCAATATGGATGGTAGATAAAGGTATTTGTAATCTGAATATATAAAAACAGCAAGGTAACTAATGATAAAAGTGATCGTAAACGGTATTGCAATGCTAGGAAACAAGGCATAGGGTTCATACTTTCACTAGTGCAAGTTCTCTTAACAATAATAACATAGATAGATCATATAACAATCCCTCAACATGCAACAAAGAGTCACTCCAAAGCCACTAATAGCGGAGAACAAACATAGAGATTATGGTAGGGTACGAAACCACCTCAAAGTTATTCTTTCGAATCGATCCATTAAAGAGTTCGTACTAGAATAACACCTTAAGACACAAATCAACCAAAACCCTAATGTCACCTAGATACTCCATTGTCACCTCAAGTATCCGTGGGCATGATTATACGATATGCATCACACAATCTCAGATTCATCCAACCAACACAAAGTACTTCAAAGAGTGCCCCCAAGTTTCTACCGGAGAGTCAAGAAAACATGTGCCAACCCCTATGCATAGGTTCATGGGCGGAACCCGCAAGTTGGTAACCAAAACATACATCAAGTGGCACATGATATCCCATTGTCACCACAGATAAACACGGCAAGACATACACCAAGTATTCTCAAATTAAAGACTCAATCCGATAAGATAACTTCAAGAGGGAAACTCAATTCATCACAAGAGAGTAGAGGGGGAGAAACATCATAAGATCCAACTATAATAGCAAAGCTCGCGATACATCAAGATCGTGCCATAGAGAGAATATGAGAGAGAGAGAGATCAAACACATAGCTACTGGTACATACCCTCAGCCCCGAGGGTGAACTACTCCCTCCTCGTCATAGAGAGCGCCGGGATGATGAAGATGGCCACCGGTGATGGATTCCCCCTTCGGCAGGGTGCCGGAACGGGCTCGCAAGAGGTTTTTGGTGGCTACAGAGGCTTGCGGCGGCGGAACTCCCGATCTATCTTGATATTCAATGGTTTTAGGGTACGTAGGCTTATATAGGCAAAAGAAGTCGGTCGAGGGGTGCTCGAGCGGCCCACGAGACACGGGGGCGCGCCCAGTAGGGGGGGGGGGGCGCCCCCCTATCTCCTGGCCTCCTCGAGTATCTTCTGACGTGAACTCCAAGTCTCTAGGATGATATTCTTCCAAAAAATCACGCTGCCGAAGGTTTCATTCCGTTTGGACTCCGTTTGATATTCCTTTTGTTTGAAATACTGAAACAAGCAATAAAACAACAATATGGGCTGGGCCTCCGGTTAATAGGTTAGTCCCAAAAATGATATAAATGTGTAAAATAAAGCCCATAAACATCCAGAAGGAGGGTAATATAATAGCATGGAACAATAAAAAATTATTGATACGTCGGAGATGTATCAAGCATCCAAGCTTAATTCCTGCTCGTCTTCGAGTAGGTAAATGATAAAATGAGAATTTTTGATGTGGAATGCAACCTAGCATAATTCTTAATGTAATTTTCTTTATTGTGGCATGAATGTTCAGATCCAAATGATTCAAAATAAAAGTTTATATTGATAAAAGAAATAGTAACACTTCAAGCATACTAATCAAAGTAATCATGTCTTCTCAAAATAACATGGCAAAAGAGAGTTCATCCCTACAAAATCATATTGTTAGGCTATGCTTCATTTTCGTCACACAAAGATGTTCCCAACTTCTATACCCCCGATGACAAGCCAAGCAATTGTTTCATACTTAAATAATCTCAAACTTTTTCAACCTTCACGCAATACATGGGCGTGGGCCATGGATATAGCACTATGGGTGGAATAGAACATGATGATGGGGATTGTGTGGAGAAGACAAAAAAGGAGAAAGTCTCACATTGACGAGGATAATCAACGGGCTATGGAGATGCCCATCAATTGATGTCAACATGAGGAGTAGGGATTGCCATGCAACGGATGCACTAGAGCTATAAACGAATGCTCAACAAAAGAAAACTAGTGGGTGTGCATCCAACTTGCTTGCTCACGAAGACCTAGGGCATTTGAGGAAGCCCATTGTAGGAATATACAAGCCAAGTTCTATAATGAAAAATTCCCACTAGTATGAAAAAGACAACTTATGAGACTCACTACTTGAAGAACAAGGTGCTACATTGAAGCACAAGTCTAGAAAAAGAGATAGTAACATTGCCCTTTTTATTTATTTTCCTTTTTTTCTTTTGGCCTTTCTTTTCTTTTCTTTTTGGCAATGCTCTAATAATGATGATCATCACACTTCTATTGATTACAACATATGAATTACAACTCGAAGCTAGAACAAGATATGACTCTATATGAATGCCTCCGGCGGTGTACCGGGATGGTGCAATGAATCAAGAGTGACATGTATGAAAAATAATGCATGGTAATACGATGTCAACTACATGATCATGCAATGGCAATATGACAAAAGTAAAGTATGTCATGATGATGATGAACGGAACGGTGGAAAGTTGCATGGCAATATATCTCGGAATGGCTATGGAAATGCCATAATAGGTAGGTATGGTGGCTGTTTTGAGGAAGATATAAGGAGGTTTATGTGTGATAGAGCATATTGTATCACGGGGTTTGGATGCACCGGCGAAGTTTGCACCAACTCTCAAGGTGAAAAAGGGCAATGCACGGTACCAAAGAGGCTAGAAATGGCGGCAAGGTAAAAGTGCGTATAATCCATGGACTCAACATTAGTCAAAATAACTCATAGAAATATTGCAAAAATTTATAAGTCATCAAAAATCAAGCACTACGTGCATGCTCCTAGGGGTATAGATTGGTAGGAAAAGACCATCGCTCGTCCCCGATCGCCACTCATAAGGATGCACAAGCCATGTACACTTCATGTTTCAAATTTGTCACACAACTTTAACCATACGTGCATGCTATGGGAGTTGCTAACTTCAACACAAGTATTCTTTAAATTCATAATCACCCAACTAGCATGACTTTAATATCACTACCTCCCTATCTCAAAACAATTAACAAGTATCAAATTGATCATAGCATCCAATTCACTTTCTATGATAGTTTTTATTATACCCACCTTGGATGCTCATCATTCTAGGACCAAATTTGTAACCATAGCAAATACCATGCTGTTCTAAAAGATTCTCAAAAATATATAAGTGAAGCATGAGAGACTAGCAATTTCTACAACAATAAGTCACCGCCGTGCTCTAAAAGATATAAGTGATGCACTAGAGCAAATGACAAACTACTTCGAAAGATATAAGTAAAGATCAATGAGTAGTCGAATAATTGCGCAACTATGTGAAGACTCTCTAACATTAAGGAATTTCAGATCTTGGTATTGTATTCAAACAGCAAGCAAAACAAAATAAAATGACATTGCAAGGATAGCACAACTCATGTGAAGAAGCAAAAACGTAGGCTCAACCGATACTAACCGATAGTTGTTGAAGAAGAAAGGTGGGATGCCTACCGGGGCATACCCAAGCTTGGATGCTTGAGAATTCTTGAAATATCATCTTGGGGTGCCTTGGGCATCCCCAAGCTTGAACTTTTGTGTCTTCTTAATTCCTCTCATATCATGGTTTCTCTTTTTATCAAAGCTTCATCCACACCAAACTCAACAAGAACTCGTGAGATAGGTTAGTATAAACCAATGCAAAACATTATAATTTTCTACTGTAAAAAATCACTAAAATTATTATTCCACATTGAATACTAAATGCCTCTGCATATTTAATACTCCTATCCTCAAATAGAATCATTAAACAAGCAAACATAATAGCAATCTGCCAAAACAGTACAGTCTGTAAAGAATGCAAGAGTATCAAAACTTCCCTAACTCCAAAAATTATGAGAAAAATATTACGCTGTAGAAGATTTATCAGAGCTCAATATGCAAAAAGTTTCAACATTATATCATTCTCTGACTTTTCTAGGGAATTTTTGCAACAGCGGTAAACTTTCTATTTTCAAACAGCAACATGTATACTAGCAAAATAAGCAAGGTAAAGGCTATCCTTGACATTTTATTGAAACTAAAGATGCAAACCATTATTCTAAATAACAGCAAGAAAACACTAACAAAAGTAAATGACGCTCCAAGCAAAACGCATATCATGTGGCGAATAAAAATATAGCTCCAAGTAAAGTTACCGATGAACGAGGACGAAAGAGGGGATGCCATCCGGGGCATCCCCAAGCTTAGGCTCTTGGTTGTCCTTGAATATTACCTTGGGGTGCCTTTGGCATCCCCAATCTTAGGCTCTTGCCACTCCTTATTCCATAGTCCATCGAATCTTTACCCAAAACTTGAAAACTTCACAACACAAAACTCAACAGAAAACTCGTAAGCTCCGTTAGTATAAGAAAATAAAACCACCACTTAGGTGCTGTAATGAACTCATTGTAAATTAATATTGGTGTAATATCTAATGTACTCCAACTTATCTATGGTTCATACCCTCCGATACTACTCATAGATTCATCAATATAAGCAAACAACACAAAGAAAACAGAATCTGTCAAAAACAGAACAGTCTGTAGTAATCTATACCAAACGTATACTTCTGGAACTCCAACAATCCTACAAAATTAGGAAGTCCTAAGCAATTTGTGTACCAATCCAGAGCAAAAAGAATCATACCAAGAGCACGTTTCTATGAATTAAAAAAACTAATTTACTGGGTGCAAAAGTTTCTGATTCTCAGCAGGATCAACACAACTATCACCGTAAGCTATCCTAAAGGTCTTAGTTGGCACTTTATTGAAACAAAAGCTATAAAACATGATTACTACAGTAGCGTAATCATGCGAACACACAGAAACAGTAAGGATAAATATTGGGTTGTCTCCCAACAAGCGCTTTTCTTTAATGCCTTTCTAGCTAGGCATGATGATGACAATGATGCTCACATAAAAGATAAGAATTGAAACATAACGGGAGCATCATGAAGCATATGGCTAGCAAATTTAAGTCTAGCCCACTTCCTATGCATAGGGATTTTGTGAGCAAACAACTTATGGGAACAATAATCAACAAGCATAGGAAGGTAAAACAAGCATAGCTTCAAGATTTTAAGCACATAGAGAGGAAACTTGACATTATTGCAATCCCTACAAGCATATGTTCCTCCCCCATAATAATTTTCAGTAGCATCATGAATGAATTCAACAATATAACCAGCACCTAAAGCATTCTTTTCATGATCTACAAGCATAGAAAATTTACTCTTCTCCACATAAGCACAATTCTTCTCATGAATAGTAGTGGGAGCAAACTCAATAAAATAATTATCATGTGAGGCATAATCCAATTGAAAACTAAAATCATGATGACAAGTTTCATGGTTATCATTATTCTTAATAGCATACAAGTCATCACAATAATCATCACATATAGCAACTTTGTTCTCGTAATCAATTGGAACCTCTTTCGAAATAGTGGAATCATCACTAAATAAAGTCATGACCTCTCCAAATGCACTTTCATCAATATAATCATCATAAATAGGAGGCATGCTTTCATCATAATAAATATTCTCATCAAAACTTGGGGGACTAAAAATATCATATTAATCAAACATAGCTTCCCCAAGCTTGTGGCTTTGCATATCATTAGCATCATGGATATTCAAGGAATTCATACTAACAACATTGCAATCATGCTCATCATTCAAAGGTTTAGTATCAAAAATTCTATTGATTTCTTCTTCTAGCACTTGAGCACAATTTTCCTTTTCATCATACTCACGAAAGATATTAAAAAGATGAAGCGTATGAGACAAACTTAACTCCATTTTTTGTTTTCTTTTATAAACTAAACTAGTGATAAAACAAGAAACAAAAAGATTTGATTGCAAGATCTAAAGATATACCTTTAAGCACTCACCTCCCCGGCAACAGCGCCAGGAAAGAGCTTGATGTCTACTACACAACCTTCTTCTTGTAGACGTTGTTGGGCCTGCAAGTGCACAGGTTTGTAGGATAGTAGCAAATTTCCCTCAAGTGGATGACCTAAGGTTTATCAATCCGTGGGAGGCGTAGGATGAAGATGGTCTCTCTCAAGAAACCCTACAACCAAATAACAAAGAGTCTCTTGTGTCCCCAACACACCCAATACAATGGTAAATTGTATAGGTGCACTAGTTCGGCGAAGAGATGGTGATACAAGTGCAATATGGATGGTAGATAAAGGTATTTGTAATCTGAAAATATAAAAACAGCAAGGTAACTAATAATAAAAGTGATTGTAAATGGTATTGCAATGCTAGGAAACAAGGCATAGGGTTCATACTTTCACTAGTGCAAGTTCTCTCAACAATAATAACATAGATAGATCATATAACAATCCCTCAACATGCAACAAAGAGTCACTCCAAAGCCACTAATAGCGGAGAACAAACGTAGAGATTATGGTAGGGTACAAAACCACCTCAAAGTTATTCTTTCGGATCGATCTATTAAAGAGTTCGTACTAGAATAACACCTTAAGACACAAATCAACCAAAACCCTAATGTCACCTAGATACTCCATTGTCACCTCAAGTATCCATGGGCATGATTATACGATATGCATCACACAATCTCAGATTCATCCAACCAACACAAAGTACTTCAAAGAGTGCCCCAAAGTTTCTACCGGAGAGTCAAGAAAACGTGTGCCAACCCCTATGCATAGGTTCATGGGCGGAACCCGCAAGTTGGTCAACCAACATACATCAAGTGGCACATGATATACCATTGTCACCACAGATAAACACGACAAGACATACATCAAGTGTTCTCAAATTAAAGACTCAATCCGATAAGATAACTTCAAGAGGGAAACTCAATTCATCACAAGAGAGTAGAGGGGGAGAAACATCATAAGATCCAACTATAATAGCAAAGCTCGCGATACATCAAGATCGTGACATAGAGAGAACACGAGAGAGAGGGATCAAACACATAGCTACTGGTACATACCCTCAGCCTCGAGGGTGAACTACTCCATCCTCGTCATAGAGAGCGCCGGGATGATGAATATGGCCACCGGTGATGGATTCCCCCTCCAGCAGGGTGCTGGAACGGGCTCCCGAGAGGTTTTTGGTGGCTACAGAGGCTTGCGGCGGCGGAACTCCCGATCTATCTTGATATTCAATGGTTTTAGGGTACGTAGGCTTATATAGGCGAAAGAAGTCGGTCGGGGGGTGCTCGAGGGGCCCACAAGACATGGGGGCACGCCCAGTAGGGGGGGAGGCTATCTCCTAGCCTCCTCGAGTATCTTCTGACGTGAACTCCAAGTCTCCAAGATGATATTCTTCCAAAAAATCATGCTGCCAAAGGTTTCATTCCGTTTGGACTCCGTTTGATATTCCTTTTCTTCGAAATACTGAAACAGGCAATAAAACAACAATATGGGTTGGCCCTCCGGTTAATAGGTTAGTCCCAAAAATGATATAAATGTGTAAAATAAAGCCCATAAACATCCAAAAAGGGGTAATATAATAGCATGGAACAATCAAAAATTATAGATACGTTAGAGACGTATCACCGAACTGGGACTAAAGTGTCTGTACTAAAGCCCAACACCTTTAGTCCTAGTTCGCCCACGAACCGGGACAGATGGGGATCCAGATGGGTGCTGCGGCTTGCCCAGGCAGGAGGGCCTTTTGTCCCGGTTGGTGGCACCAACCGGGACCAAAAGGCATCCACGTGTCAGCAGTTCAGGGGCTGGGGTTTTGTTTTTTTTAAGAGGGGGGGGGGGTTGGTTTTTTTTGGGGGTTTTGTAGGGTTAATTTAGGGGTTTCATATATTGTGTTAGCTAGCTAATAGAGAGAAGTGTCCTCTTATCTCCGTGCTTGGTCGATGCTACGTACTATACATATAGAGAGGACTCAACACGCTAGCTAGCTAGTAAGAAAATGAAGGAAACCATTAAGTACATAAGATTGTCATGAACATATACAGAGAGAAGTGATCGACCTCTCCTTCTCCGAGAGATTGGTCAAACAACAAGTTTTCGCATATCTATCCGACACTACTGGCTACATATATACAATATAAGATCTCTTACAATCCCCTAACATCTGAACTCAAGTTCCACATGGTATTCTTCGTATTTGTCGATGACGTGGTCAAGAAAGAATCCCGGCAATTCCTCTTGAATTGCTCGTATGAGATCTTGTGGTAGGAGTTCACCCCGCATTTGCTACTTCTAATTTAAAGTGGGTCAATACATATATATGAATGAAACTCAACACAAATGAAGGTAATAAAATAAAATTGTGAATATTATTGCTTACGCACTTCATATTGTTTTTTAGAGTAGCCCCGCTCACAGGTCGTGTGGCGGATGAACTCGCAAATGTAGTATCCATCGTAATTATTCCCGGGTTCCTGCCACAACCACTTTACAAGAAATAGAGGTCAATCAAACTGATTAGCAAGCATGCTAAATGGTATTGATGAAACTAGCTAGAATCAATGGGAGATGTGCGGAACTAGCTAGTAGTACTTACTTTCGGGTGGTTAAATCGCAGCTCCGCCGACAGTCCCGGAGCTTGTGCGGTGAACTTTTTCCAAACCTTGCCAGACAAATAAACAATTACTTGATATCAGGAAATGAACAAAGTTGCCAATATGGTGCGATAATGATCGATTGAACTTACTTCTCGAGCATTTTAGTCATGGTCGCATACACCTCGGGATTTTTTCGTTTTGAGTCTATGACGGTTACTAGTCCCTGCTCAAGCTTAATCTCTAGCAGAATAAAGTGGAAGCTGCGCATGCATGCATAACTCATCAATTACATTACTATAACCTCGAGTAATAAGGGAAACCGAATGTGCACAAGACAGTAACACTCACCTGTATTCGTAAGGAAAGAGTATTGTATCTTTGTTTTGATTTCGATGTAATGATGCGAGCAAGTTGGCCTCGGTTTCTTTGGCATCATGTTTAACATTTCATTCATCCATGAGATTTGTGTTAATGAACCCAATATCACCGATTTGTCTTTTTTCAATTCGGTGATCTTCAATCTGCATAATATAGTGAGGATAATTATATATACATGCAATGAAAGAGCTGAGCTATATATAGAGACTTAATTACAGAAGTAGTTCTTACAGATAGTAGCAAGTGATGATTGTTTTATCGAGGGCCTTTTGATTAAAAAACTGGAAGAACTCCTCATATGGATCAGACAACAGATCAATTCCAACGAGGTCGCACTCCTCTTTAACTCTCAGCGTCAAATTATCCTTCCCAGACTTGCTGCAGATGTCCATGTACCAATCATGGAATCCTCGCATCATCGTTGTTAGAGGCGTACCCGGTTTGACAAGAGGCTTCCCGTGCCAGAATTTGAATATGTCCACCTCCATTGTTTCAAAAAGTGCATCGTCGGGCATGTAATCTCCATGATTGGTACCGGGCAGCATCCCCGGAAGATTAGCAACGATATCGCTAGACACCTTGAGCGGTGGGCACAATTGCTTCACTTGTTCGCTGAGCTGGGGAATTTTTTCCCACTTCTTCGTTCTGCTAACCTTTGATCAGTGCAAGTACTTCCCGATCACTCCGCTTCCATATATGTCCTTTCAATAAAGCGGTCATAGTTGGTTTGCGGCGGAGGCGGTGATGGTCGCTTCAGGGCATCCAAAGTGCACTTCGCTTTGACCGGATCTATCTTCTCCTCCGGAGGTGGATGTTTCTTAGGTTTTACCAATTCAAAGAAGTCCCTCAGTTGGCCTTCACAGATCTTCTGGTTTTCCTCCTCGCTCCTCTCGTATGGTAACTTCTCTAGAGGCTTTAGAGACGATGGACCGAATATGTATAGCCTCCCGCCTCTGGCTGTGCTGCTAGACGTTGGAGCAGCCGGAGTGGCTGCAGCTATCTTCTTTCGTTGCTTATGAGGCAGAGAAGAAGGAGGCGAATTGCTACGATGTGTCGGAGCAGCCGGAGCGGCGACGTTTGTGTTGTGCCATCGCCGTTGCTTATGAGGCGGCGAAGGAGGAGGTAGGCTGCTCGGACGCGCCGGAGCAGGCAGAGAAGGAGGTGGAGTACTGCCGCCCTCACGCGCCGGAGCAGGAGGCGGAGTGCCCTGATCACTCGCCGGAGCAGGCGGAGTGCCCAACTGACTCGCAGGAGGCGTGAAGTTCAGAAGCTTGATGTGCTCCTTCCGCCATAGAAACAGAGTCTTCAGAGCAAGACCTAGCTGAGTCTCCCCATCACATGTAGGGTGGTCAAGTTGGAGCTCCTCAAATCCCTCCGTTATTTCATTCACCATCACAACAGCATAGCCTTGTGGAATCAGACAGTAGTGAAAAGTTGCTTCGAGTGAAGGAGGGAACACAGAGCCGATAGCCGCCTTGACTTTAAGCTCAAGCCATTGCGTCATAAGGTGGCACTGGTGTGAATCCGTGATAAAATCCATGGGGTAGCTAGCACCCATGAAGTCAGGCTGCTAAGCGAGCTCGGTGGAAGCCACTCTACTTCTCCGCTAAGATGGCGGGGTAGCTTCTGGGTAGCTTTGGCAGGATCTGGCTGGTTCTCAACAGCTTGTCGTTCCTCTAGCTTTCATACCCTTGCCTGCAGCTTGTGCAGTTCGCTCATCTCCACTTTCCCCCTCCTCTCTTGGGTTTTGTAACCGCCTGTGTCAGGAAACCCAACCTTCCATGCAACAGAACCCGGCGTCCCTTGTCTTCGTCTAGGGTGCTTAGGATTCTGGAGGGCCTTTGTGAGCTCTTCGTTCTCTCTATAGGGAACGAACATCCCTTCCTGCACTGCCTTGATTGCTTCCTGAAGCTTCGTGATGGGTGTTGCAAGTTGCTTGTCCGTCCAACAACACTTCCCTATTTCAGGGTACAAAGTTCCCCCAACCCCGAAGAACCAAGTGTAACGCCCCGGATACAACTTTCCATATTCATAACTCCAACTCTTGCCTTTTCCGGAGATGCGATATGATATTTCCTTCGTGGTTGGGTTTTTGTCTTTTGTTTTGAATTTTGTTCATATCATGCATTTCATCTCATGTCATCATTCGCATTGCATCTGCATGTTTAAAAAAAACTCGTTACCGTTCGTAGTTGCCGATTCTCTCTTTGCCACTGTTGACCAACTGTCGATTTGTCAGACCCTTGCTTCGTCGACCTCTCTCAGACCCCTCGCGTGCGTCCGAAACTTGCCCCAGACCTGACCCGCTCAGTCATCTCCGTTGGATTCGAATCATCCCCTAACATCCCTAAAATATCTTCCATTAATTGTTGAGGCATCCTAACCTAATTAGCCGAGACCGTTCGATTTTGATCGAAGGGTCTAAAACTTGCCCCTTCTAACCACCTACCTATTTAATCAGCCTAAACCCTAGCCCCTACCTCTCCAATCCACCAATTCCCATCGCGCCACCGCTAGCCAACCACCCCTCTCATGTCTCCCTCGGGATCCTCCCGATCCAAAATCCCCGCCAACTGGATCGCTCTGACCAGCTCCCTTGATTTCCACCGCCACCAGATTCCAGCAAGCCATCACCTTCTCCTTGTCTCTGCAGCAAACCCAACCAGCACCCCCTCGACCCACCTCGCCCGTGGATCGCCCGCAGCCTCCCCGCCTTGCTGCATGATCGAGAGAGGAGATCCCGATCCAAAGCTTCCCCGCCTCATGTGTCCTCCCGTCCCCGAGCACGCAAGCCACCGGAGAGCTCTGCCCCTGCTGTCTTCTTCTCCTTCACCAGACCTTCCTTCCGCCGAGTGCCACCGGCGACCAAACCAGGCCAGTGTAGCCAGTCCCTTGACCATCTCTCTTTTCCTCTCTGTCTTTAATCTCTCTGCTCACTCTCTGCCGCCATGGACAGGGCTTCGACGGCGCCGCTACCGTGTCTGCCTCCCTCCGCCTCGCCAAGTCCCCGAACCGCCAGGTCCGCATGAGCCAAGCTCGCCGACGGCTTCCTCCAGGTCCGGCCGAACTCCTCCAGCCACGACCCTTCCCGACCGGATCCCGTGTTGCTGCCGTCCCTGCGCCTCAAGTCCCTGCCGCAGGCGCGCTTCCCTCGTCATCGCATCGTTCCTCTGCTTCCAGCGTCGACCGCAGCGCCGAGTCCCACTTGATTCAGCCTGCCCCGTTGACCTCGCCCGCAATCCTCTGCCTCACTCGCTCGTCCCAGCCGCGTTGACCTCATCCTGCCTCATCCTAGCGCCCTGGCCAGCTCCAGATTCGGCCTTAGAGCCCATGGTGAGGCCACCCCCAGCGCCCTTCCTTTTGTTTGTTTTTCTCCTGTTGGGCTAGCCTGTAGTTTCGGCTCGATAGCATTTTTTTCCTGACCTGCGATTTTGATATTATCCAGAGTTGTCAGTTTTGCAGAAAAGTCCTTGCACATCATGCATATAATAACTCATTAACCATGCATCATATGTAAATAATTTATACATGTAAAATGCTTAGAATTTCATCTAGTTTCATAATATTCAACTTTCATCCATGTTAAAAATGTTTAAAATGCTGTTTGATTAAATTTGCTCAAATGCCATGTTAAATGATTTATTTCATAACTAAATAACCGTACCTCGATTTTAAATAAACTTTATATGTAAATGGGGTGGAAAAATGCCTAGTTTAATATGGTGGATTTTATTTTCCTATTTAACAACAATAAAATATGTTTTAGGGCAGAACAGTACCAAATCCAAAATATGCATATGGGGATTTTCCGGGATTGTTGTTTGATGTTCCGGCCTCATTTAAACTTGCCTAAATAGTTAGTTTACTTATGCTTCAACCCTTGCCATGCTTAATAACATTTAATATTGTTGGGTACAAAACCGAGAGAGAACTAAATAATTGATGTGGTATTCCGTCAATATGCAACTCGTTGCATATTGAGCTCCACTTAATTTGTAGTGTTGTTTGTTGCACTTTGCCATGCCATGCCTCATTAAACCGGACATGCATCATACTTGGTTATGCATCGTGCCATGTTTATGTGATGGTTGTTGACCATGTTGTTTGTTTCTTTCCGGTGTTGCTTCTTAGTTCCGGTAATGTTGCGATTGTGAGGATTCGTTCGACTACTTCCGTTTGTCTTCTTCATGGACTCGTTCTTATTCCTAGCGGGATCTCCGACAAGATGACCGTCACCTTGGATCTCACTACTATCATTGCTATGCTAGTTGCTTCATTCTATCGCTATGCTGCGCTACCTATCACTTGTACTTCAAGCCTCCCAATTTGTCATGTCAGCCTCTAATCCTTTTTCACCCTTCCTAGCGAACCGTTGCTTGGCTATGTTACCGCTTTGCTCAACCCCTCTTATAGCGTTGTTAGTTGCAGGTGAAGTTGAAGATTGCTCCGTGATGGACAGGATTATGTTGGGATATCACAATATCTTTTATTTAATTAATGCATCCATATACTTGGTAAAGGGTGGAAGGCTCGGCCTTATGCCTAGTGTTTTGTTCCACTCTTGCCGCCCTAGTTTCTGTCATACCGGTGTTATGTTCCTTGATTTTGCGTTCCTTACGCTGTTGGGTGATTTATGGGACCCTCTTGACAGTTCACTTTGAACAAAGCTCCTCCAGCAAGGCCCAACCTTGGTTTTACCATTTGCCTACCTAAACTTTTTCCCTTGGGTTTCCGGAGCCCGAGGGTCATCTTTATTTAACCCCACCGGGCCAGTGCTCCTTTGAGTGTTGGTCCGAAACGGGCAGACTGCAGGGCCACCTCTGGGCAACTCGAGGGCTGGTTTTACTCGTAGGTTGACCTATCCGATGTGCCCTGAGAACGAGATATGTGTACAGCTCCTATCGGGATTTGTCGGCACATCGGGCGGCTTTGCTGGTCTTGTTTTACCATTGTCGAAATGTCTTGTAAACCGGGATTCCAAGACTGATCGGGTCTTCCTGGGAGAAGGAATATCCTTCGGTGTGATGGGCTAAGTTGGGACACCCCTGCAGGGTATAAACTTTCGAGAGTCGTGCCTGTGGTTATGTGGCAGATGGGAATTTGTTAATGTCCGGTTGTAGAGAACTTGACACTTGACTTAATTAAAACGGATCAACCGCGTGTGTAGCCGTGATGGTCTCTTCTCGGCGGAGTCCGGGGAAGTGAACACTGAAAGTGCGTTATATCGACTAGAGGGGGGGTGAATAGGCGATTTTTATGAAATCTTCACTAAGGAATTTGCTGGTGAGGAAATTCCTAAATGAAGAACTACTTGCAGCGGAATAAGTACTCAGAAAGGAACATAACAGAACACAAGCATAGTCATCATGATGAAATGAATACAAGCACAGAGTACAGAAAGCGTAAACACATGATAACTCAAGGAAGAAGAAGATCAGACTGAAGAAATAGAACAGAGGAAATTGGGTAAGTCTTCACTCAAAATATTCAAACAGATATGAACAAACACACAACAACATACCTGAGGAAATGAAAGAGTTGAGGAGATAGAACCAGTTAGCTCGGTGAAGACAATGATTTGGTAGACCAGTTCCAACTGCTGTCTCAGTTGTACATCTAGTTGGAGCGGCTGAGTGCTTAAACTCGAGGACACCCAGTCCCGGACACATAGTCCTCACCGTATTCTCCTTGAGCTAAGGTCACACAGACCTCGCCCAATCACTCGTGGTAAGTCTTCAGGTGACTTCCGAACCTTCACAAACTCGGTCACTCGGCGATCCACAATTCCTCTTGGATGCTCTAGACCTTGACGCCTAACCGTCTGGAAGAAGCACAGTCTTCAAAGGAAACAAGCATCGGATCCACGCAGGATCAATCTCTTCAGTGATGCTCAATCACTTTGGGGTTTTGTAGGTTTGGGTTTGGGATTTCCTCACTTGATGATTTTCGCTCAAAGTCCTCGGAGGATGGGTTGCTCTCAAATGACAAGTGTCAGTTTCTCTCGGAGCAGCCAACCAACTAGTGGTTGTAGGGGGCGGCTATTTATAGCCTAGGGAGCAGCTCGACATGATCAGACATAAATGCCCTTGTTTGATATGACCGTTAGGTGGGTAGATATTTTGGGACAGCTGGCGCGTAGCACAACAATGGTCGGAATATTGAGGTTTGAATTCCTCGGGGCTATCTTATTCCTCACTTGGTAGGCAATCCGCACTGACGTATTCCTAACTCTTCAGTCAGAACAAATTCCTCAGAGACCAGAAGAACTTCGTCTCTGTCACTGAAGAATATGACTGAACCGTGCGAGATTTCCAATGGCTTCACTCGAAGGGATTGGTAGGTGTAGGATTTTGAGTTGAGCATCGCATGGAAATTTTTCCTTAGTATTTCCTCGACCCCCTTTAACAGTACGGTGTTTCCTATGACTCAAGAAAGAGAAAATGAAACAGTAAGAACAAAAGTCTTCGCGCTTCATGTTCCTCAAATAATTACCAAGTCTTCAAGGTCACACCAATTTCTTCACTTTCAAAGTCTTCAGAAAGTCTTTCAAAAATCCAAAGTCTTCAGTTGAAGAACTTCATTTTTAGGGGTCGACTTTCTCTGTAAATATCAAACTTCTCATAGACTTATAGACCTGTGTACACTCACAAACGTATCAGTCTCTTAACCTATAAGTCTTCAATACACCAAAATCACTAAGGGGCACTAGATGCACTTACAATCTCCCCCTTTTTGGTGATTGATGACAATATAGGTTAAGTTTTCAACGGGGATAAACATGTGAAGTGTAAATACTGATATTGAGAAATTTGATTGCAAGATATAGAAGAACTCCCCCTGAAGATGTGCATAATGAGGAATTTGCTTTTGAAGCAATGCACACTTGAAGAGTATAATCATGGAGATCTCCCCATATATCTTATAATTCATACACGCATTTGACATATAATATGAGAAATTTGAAATGCATGATGAAATATGGCGACTGATGTAATTTAGCATGCATGCATTAACATTAATTAGGAATAAGCATGCAGAAGAACACAACAAAAGTATCAAGCCACCATAGAGTTTAAGATTACAACTGGATCCAGCAAAGTCATCAGAAGAACGAAAGTTGTAACTTAGCAGAAAAACGCCCATGTATAGACCCGCTTGAAGACTAACTCAAATTTCTCCCCCTTTGTCATCGAATAACCAAAAGGGTTGAAACTGAGGACTAACGCCCCTGAAGAATATCATGATGATGGAGGAGCGCCAGTGTTGTCAGGGTCTTGAGTTGTTGTAGGGCCTGCTGTAGTGTCGTCCAAGTCTTCATTCTCGTCCGTGGCGCGTGATGAAGAATATGAGCTGGCCACCACGGAAGGAACCTTGACCTTCTTGAATTTCTTCGGTGGAGGTGCAGACTAGTCAAAGTCTTCCTTGAAGCCCATTTGCTTCAGATCTTCTTCACCATATAGATGTGACAGAATAGCCCAGGTGCGATCAAACACTTCATGGAGGTAGTAGTGGTTTTTCTTCACTGCATTATGTGTAGAAGTCATGTTGTGAAGAATAGAGCCAAACCGACGCTTAACCCATTTGTGATTCCGATCGACCTTCTGGTGAAGACTTATAAGCAGTTCACGGTCAGTCATCACACGAGGAGCAGTAGCTTGAGGACTTGACTTTGGAGCATTGGCAACAGAATCATGTGTGGCAGAGTCATCATTGGTGGAGTAGGATGCAGCTTTGTGGAACTGAGCATCCAATGGACGAGTGCCTTCATCGATCACAGCTGGTGACTTGCCCTTCTCATCAGATCAGGAAATTATCCGCTTGAGGACTTCAATTGGGGGCAAGTAGCTGAGATGATTCTGAAAACCAGCCTTGTAGTTGAGTGAAGACCTTGTTCTGAGGAATCTCATGATCCACGGCGCGTAAGGCTTCAGCTCAAATGGAGAAAGTGCAACATTCGCGAGAGTCCTCATGAAGAAATCATGGTAATTGATAGGGATACCATGCATGATGTTGAAGAGCATATTCTTCATCATCCCCACAATTTCTTCATCAGATGAATCATGACCTTTGATTGGACTGATTGTCTTTGTTAGAATGCGATATATAGTCCTTGGCACATAGAGCAATTCCTTCACGAGGAATTTGGTCCTTTGGGCTTGTCTAGGCTTCAGCGGCTTCATGAGCACTTGAATATAGTGATCAGTAAGTTCAGGTTCATCATACAGACAGCGAGCGCCTTCTGGTGGAGGACTGATTGGCAAGGCACGAAGCAATTCAGAGGTTGGTGCCTTGTACTGAGTGTTTTCAGTCATCCAGTCCAACACCCATGAGTTGACATCAGCAGCGTTGCCTGTGATATGCAAAGTTGCGTAGAACTGAAGAATAAGCTCTTCATTCCAATCAACAATGTCTGTGCAGAAATTCAGCAAGCCTGCATCGTGAAGCATACTAAGAACCGGCGTGAAGCAAGGCATAGATTCCATGTCCACGTGAGGAATGTGCTCATGATCGAAGACTTTGTCCTTGTCAAAGAGGACTGAGGAATAGAAGTTTGCCTGGCTGGCATTCCAGAAATGCTTCCTTCTAAGACGAGCACTGTCATAAGGGTTGAATTCAGTGAAGAATATGTGCTCGCCGAAGAAATCATCAGCCTTGAATTTTGGCTTCTTGGAGAAGGGATTCTTTGGCTTGGGCTGAGGAGTGTCTGTGATTTGCAGTATCACCTCAGGAATCACAATCTCAGGTTCCTCATGCTGAGGACTTTCAGTTTCTTCTGCATCTGCAGCCTGAGTCATCACTTCTTCATTCACAGTTTCTTCAACACTAGTGGCTGGAATGTATTCATGAACAGACGGGGTTGCACGTGGTTCATCAGATCCCACTTGTACTTCAGTAGTGGCTGGGGACTGAGGAACAGCTTGGAGAGGAGTGAACATTGGTGAGTTTGGATGTTGACTGTCCCAAAATTCATCATTGAGCATAGGAGTGGTACATCCAATGTCCACATCCTCATCTTAAATTTCTTCAACACCTACCTCTTCAGCAGTAAACTGAGGCATAGGTGAGGAAATGACAGGGGTTGAAGGGATCTCATCCACTTCAATTTCTTCGTCCAACTGCTCTGTCGAAGCAGCAGATGGAGTTTCTTCATCAGATTCCTCGGGAATCTCATATTCTTCACCAAAAGGAACAAGGTCCTTTAATGGCATTAATGAGACGGGAATGGCATCAATTGGATTGTCAATTGAACTGATCAGAGTCTTCATCTTCTTCGAAGCTAAAGAATTTGATGAAGCTGATGCCTTCCTTTTCTTCATCGCTGCACGCTCTGCAACCTTGGTCTTCTTCACATCAGATGCAGATGGAAGGATCGGAGTTGGTGTAGGCACAGGAGGTGCATTTTCTTCAGGCACAACTGTTGTAGTTGCCCTGACTTGTTCACTTTCTTCAGGCGCATCACTAGTGGATGCCCTGGCAATATCATCAGCGGCTGGAATGGAGTCATCAACCCTGGTACTCTCATTTTCTTCAGCAGCCATACTGACATCAGCGGTGCTGGCATGTTCTTCAGTGGGCTGGGCAAATTCTTTAGCCTGAGGAATTTCAACATGCACCGGTGCAGAGTCAGTTGAACAGAAAGTCTTCGTCAAATTGACGAACCGAACCTTTGCGCCCTTCCAATCAGCATGGTACTGATTGAAATCATCACTCAGTTGCTTGATTTCAGCTTGTACAGCAATGAGTTTTTCAGGGGTAAGAGTGAGGACATTGTCCTTGAGGTAGCGCTGTTTCTTGTATTGTGCTTTTTTCAACCTTCGTCCTTCTTCATATTTCCACTTTTCTTCCTCAATGAAGTGAGTGAGAACATGACTTTGACCAGGAGTGAGGTTCATCTCCGGCAAAGGTGTAGCGGGGTCCTTGTGCCATAAGTCAATGAAATCGAGGATCATCTTGGGATCCAAAAGTAGTGGCACATTGCTGCCTTTGGCTCTAGCTGCCCTGGCTTGCCTGTCTCTGATGATTTCAGCAAGTTCATCATCATCCGCCTCATCATCATCAGAGGGCACATGCAAAGCGACTTGCTTCTTGTGAGGACTTGGTCGAATACCTCGTCCAGCAGTGGCCTTTTTCTTCAGCAGTGAGGGACCAGCTGAGGAAGGTCGAGCAGCTGAGGAGCTTGCAGATGCTCCTGAGGCAATATAGAAGCCTTGAGTCCTTTGGCACGTGGCAAGATGCATAGGTGCCGAAGATTTTGTCGGAGCAGCAAAAGACTTTGTCGGAGGAGGAGGAGCAGACTGAGGAATTGGCCATGAGGGATTTGAAGATGCTGGCCATGAGGGCATTGCCGAGGAACTTGGCCGTGAGGGCATTAAAGGAGAAGCACTGGACTTGTGGGAAGGCTTCTTTGGCATAGCCTTCCTGGGCTTACTACCAGAGGCCTCAGCAGCGTTAGTAGCAGCAACATAATCTTCATTGAATTTCCTCACTGCTTCTTTTGCTTGCTTGGCTAGTTTGGCCTGGCGCCTAGACCATTCAGTAGCATAGTCCTCACCGCGCTTGAGGCTGGTGGGATCCGCCAGTTGGCCAGGTCTCAATGGAGGTCTTGAGCATGGAGGGTTGAGTGCGAATTTCTTCATGTACTTGGGAGTAACATACTTGTACTCCCTCCACTCTCGTGCCCATCTCCTCTCAATACGTTGGATGCGCACTTTGCGCTGATTCTTGTCCTCCTTGCCAAACTTGGCCTCATCAGGAGTGCAGTATCCAGCATAAATATCCTCAAGGATTTCAAACGCTGTGTTGACCTCAGGCCTTTTTCCTCCCTTCTGTGGCTTCTTGTCAGCCATTTTCTTCAGCTGAGGAATATGAACAACTGAAGTTTCTGAAGATGTATGCAACTTTTCTTCGAGGAACGCTGCAAATGAGTTAAGTTGATGAGAACCTAGTGATTCAGCAGCGGACATTTGTACCTCTAAACAGAGTATAGTTGCGAGGAATTTGGAGAGGTCATATGTGTTCTTAGAAGGTTTTAAAAAAGAATAGGTTTTAGGAATTTGACCATTGAGTCTTGAAGAATTTCGCTAAGCGTTCTTTATCTTAGGTTCCAAAGTTGTACAGATTTGAAAATCCACAAAATTGAGGAATCTTGAAGAAAATCATTGCTTAAAGAAACAAATCAAGAACAGATACATGTGAGGTGTTTTAGTGTGTGAAGATTTGAAGAATAAACACCTTTGAATTTTTTTAGGAAAACACATGAATCAAAGCAGGCAATAAAAGTGACTTTTAATTACCTGAAGTGAAGAACACGACGAACTAAGAGGTGTTGAGGTGAAGTTCGTCCATTCAGATCTTCCACGCCCTAACTCGGCAGAGGAAGATGACTACGGCGGAGGCGGAGTGAAGAAATCTGCAACCGACGCGAGTACGACGGCGATGAGGTCGAGGCAGTGAAGCTCTTCCTCACCGGCGACGATGAAGTAGTGGCGGCGCTAGGGTTTGGGAAGCTCGAGTGGGAGAGAGAGGTCGAGATGAGTAAAAGTGAAGTGAGGAGAAGGCAGGGGTGTTTATAGCGGAAGTGAAAAACTATGCACCCGAGGATTTCGGACGAACGTGCCCCTTGCTTTTCCCATTCACATGACATGTGTCACCCATGTACTGTGAGGTGGCGATCGTGTAGGATCGTGGGTGAATAGATAAGTATTTTTCGTGAGAAGGAGAACGGTTTGAGCGGCAAAGCAAAAAATTTAGATAAGATAAGTTTTAAGTTACCGTTCGCAATTTCTTCAGCTGTCAAGGACACAGTGATGATTTTGAACGAGTTTCAAATCAGAACACATATGAAGATTTTGTGAAAAGATTAGATTGAGTTTAGCATAGAGGGAAAGGGTACGATCACATTCACTTAGCGGTAAAAGTCAAATTGAAGAATTAGCAATAAGTGAATGCTGTAGAGGACATAAACTCATATATATATATATATATATATATATATATATATATATATATATATATATATATATATATATATATATATATATTCAACTGAAGACAAATGACGGAAATAGTGAAGACATTGCAAGTTGAAGAATTTGAAAAACTGAGGAATTTCAAAACTGAGGAAAAACTCAAATTGAAGATTTTCAACCTTTTGTGGTGGCGTAACCCACCGTATAAGAAAGTTGGCTTCAGAAACCGCGTACAACTGTCGTAGGGCTCTAAGAGTCAATTTCTTCATTAATTTATTCACACTTAGAGGGTTAGTCTTCATTGATTGAAGAAAAACGTTACTTCGTGTGTTGCGCATCTAAGTCATCAAGTCAGCATAAGTGTTAGGATGAGTGTCCATTTCAGAGAACATTCAAAGATTTTAGGATATTTAGCTCACACCGCAACTTGCTAAATCTCTTCTCATCCAAGGGCTTAGTGAAAATATCGGACAACTGATCTTCAGTTCTTGCATGGCAGATGGAGATATCGCCCTTCAACACACGATCACGAAGAAAATGATGACAAATCTGGATGTGCTTTGTCTTCGAGTGCTGAACTGGGTTGCGAGAATTCTTGATAGCACTCTCATTGTCGCAGTAGAGAGGCTCATTCTTCACGTTGATGCCATAGTCCTTGAGAGTTTGCTTCATCCATAATAATTGAGCACAGCATGATCCAGCAGCAATGTACTCAGCTTCTGCAGTGGAGAGAGATATACAGTTCTGTTTCTTCGAGGACCAACAGACCAAAGATCGTCCGAGGAAATGACATGTGCCTGATGTTGACTTGCAGTCCACGCGATCGCCAGCATAGTCAGAGTCTGATTATCCAACGAGATCAAATGAAGAGCCCTTGGGATACCATAATCCAAGTGTTGGTGTGTGAGCTAGATATCGAAGAATATGCTTCACAGCCTTATGGTGTGATTCCTTTGGTGTAGCTTGAAATCGGGCACACATGCAAACACTAAGCATAATATCTGGCCTAGATGCACATAGGTACAATAAAGAGCCAATCATGGAGCGGTATACCTTTTGATCAAAGTCTTGACCATTTTCATCAGTGCATAGATGGCCATTTGTGGGCATTGGAATTTTAACCCCTTTGCAATCTTGCATGCCGAATTTCCTCAATACATCTTTGAGGTATTTCTCCTGCGATATGAATATACCATTGCGCTGTTGACAAATTTGAAGATCTAAAAAGAATTTCAACTCTCCCATCATAGATGTTGGGGATATAACTACTGAGTGTGAACCGCCCAGGAGGGGCCGGTTCACCCTCAACTATATTGAAGCCCACGAAGACCCAGAAGATGGCGGTTTACTATAAAGCTTAGAGGCCCAGAGCCCGAAGGCGGATTAGGGCCCATAGTGGTAAACCGCCATAATCATATAACTTGTATTGTAAGATAGGAAAGGAGAGACCGAGCCGGACACTTGTATAAGCCGGCCTTGGAACTCTATAAATCGGCCGGGCGTCAACCCGTGTATATAAGGGGATGACCCGGCGGTGGTTCAGGGACAAGAAACAACAACTCAAGAGCCAGGCAGAGCGTGTTTAGCTCCCTGGTGAGCGAGACCCCAATAATCCCATCACAACTAGACGTAGGCCTTTACATTCATCGAAGGGGACGAACTTGTATAAAAACCCTCGTGTCCTTTGTCCGGTTTAACCCCTTTAAGCTAACCCGTCGCGATGGCTCCACGACTAAGTCCTTTCACGAGGACATCTGACGTGATATTTCCACGACAGTTGGTGCCCACCGTGGGGCTATCACATGATGGTTTTGAGTTCTTGAAGGGCATCTTTGAAGGACTGAAAGGGTACGCGGTTGGCCGGATGACCAAGAGACGTCGCGACAAGCTCTACATCGACGACGCAGGATGGGGCCCCGAGGCCGGCTCAATTGAGAACGGGTACCGGGTCCCCTTTGGCGGAATTCACGTTTTCATTGGCAAGATCGGCGAACTGGGCCCTGAGCCGGACATCTGCACCGACCTCGTAGAGACGGCTCAGCGTGCAAGCCCCGCCTGGATTCAGCCCGCCATGAAGCGTGCGTTCGTAGGATGTGTCCACGGGATCGGATCTGAACCGGTGTCTGAAGGTGAGACGGTCGCTTATTCCGACAGCGAGTCATCCGCTGGCAAAACCGAGTCCCTGTACCAAGTTCATGACGGCATGTTCGAAGGGTATTCCGATGGCACCAGTATTCCGGAATTTCTTGAACCACTGAATCGTGTCGGAATCTTCATGGCCGGAACACAGCCAACTTTGCAAAATTCTACTATGGCGGCGTCCAGACCGGTAGCAGGGGCAGGAGGCTCCGCGCGCCGGCCGGCTCAAGTTCTCTCCGGTTTGATGGACGCCTGGGCGACCTTGTTGGCCACGGTAGTTACTCTGGCGATGCAGGATCAACATAATGCGGATGTTGCGAGGTTAAAGGATCAGATAACTCAGGCCAAAGAGGACTTGGCAGCTGAGGAGATCAGGATGGCTGAGGAACGGGCCGCTTTGGATGCCCAGGCGCAGAGGATTCAAGCCGAGAATTATCGACTTTTGATGGATCAGAATGCTTTGAATCAAGTATTCAGGAGGAGACATCAGTCTTGCTTGCCGGTGGATTACAATGCGATGAATCTCTTTGATACGCCAAGAGCAGGGACTAGCAATCCGGCAGCAGTGAACCGGACTATTGTGCCAAGGACCGGAGCGCCGGATCAACCTCAGGTGATGGGTCCACCTCGACGAACGGACAACCCGCATCGGTATACCACACCCCCGCCGGGTCACTTCTCTACCCCTTTGGACAATATGATAGCAGCAACATCCCGGCTGGCAGCTATTCCAATAGAGGGTGAATCGCCAGCGGGGGTTGAGACACGGCGGGCCAGGGATCTTCTTCAAATGGCTATGACACAGCAACAAGCGTACTTGTATAGCCGAGACAGGATTCACATGACCCCACGTCCGAGCAAAAGCTATAGCAGGCATATAGATGAACCGGAGGTGTCTAGCAGTGCGCGGCGATGTATTGTCCCTCAAGGTCCCAATCTGACTCATGGTGAGGGGAACGCTCAGGACGTGGTGGATAATGGCAGAGCATGAAGGGAGGCCGCTTTAGCAGCACAGCATACGGGTCGTTATCTACTCGCCCCGGTTCAGCCAGCAGCGTCAGTGGACCGAGGCACCGGGCTTGCTTTTAGTTCTTGGGGAGTGTCGTGTCTTATTCCGGCTCTCCGTAATGTGCGACTGCCTAAGGAGTTCAAGGGCCCACGTAAAGTACCTAATTACACCGCTGATCAACCGCCCGAGGCATGGGTGGAAAGTTATGAGATGGCAATGGAGATGTTGGACGTGGATGAAGCGGCTTGTGCAAAGTACTTCACAATGATGTTGGAGGGAACAACCCGTACAGGATTGAAGAACTTACCAGCTAACTCCATCAAGTCATGGGACCAGTTGAAGGCCCGGTTTATAGCCAATTTCAAGGACACATGTAAACAGCCTATGTCCATTGTGGATCTGGATGCCTGTGTTCAAGGGGAGAACGAGTCAACAACTCATTGGGTGCGCCGGGTTTCAGAGGTTTTGCATTCATCAGACCGGATTAATGCTGGTCAAGCAATCATTACGCTAGAACGTAATTGCCTGTTTAAGTCACTAAAGATGAAGTTAGGATGGCTCAAGCGCCACTACAATGATATGGGCACCCTTATGGCCGCCTTGGTCAAATATGCCGATTCTGATAATACCAAGGATCCCGATTCTAATGAGGAGAAACCGGAGAAGGGAAAGAAGAACGGCGGTGCAAAGGGACAGCAGCACAACCATGGAGGCCATGGAAATAATGGTAAGCGCAAAGCGGATTCAGATTTTGTGGCTAACGCTAATGTGCAGCGTCGTAAGGGTAAACCGCCCCAGCATGGTGGCAGAATGAATTTGGAGCGTTTGTTAAACCAGCCCTGCCCAAAGCATGGGACCAAGGAGGTTCCAGCAACACATCTTTGGAAAGATTGTCACACTATGAAGGAGTTCAAAAACTGTGATCTTTTCTGGTATGATCAGGGTCCATCGGGCGGTTCAGGTCCAGGTTTTCATGGTGGCGGCGGTTCAAGCTCCGGATTTCAGAATAATCAGGGCAACCAGAACAACCAAGGTGGTAATAGCCAACATAATAACCAAGGAAATCAGCAGCAGTCGGGTTATCAGAGTCACCCAAAGCAGTTGAATGGTGGGCAGTATCATGTATTCACCACTAGTTTGTGCAAGCATGATCAGAAGCTTCACAAGAGGGCAATTAATGCTGTTGAACCGGCAGTACCACGTTACTTGCGATGGTCCGAGCAACCCATCATGTGGAGCAGAGAGGATCATCCGCCCCGAGTTGACAATCCGGGTCACCTGGCCTTAGTGGTAGCACCTCAGGTGGGAGGTTACAAGTTCACCAAAGTGCTTATGAATGGAGGGAGTAGTATCAACATTCTGTATTATGAGACCTTCCGTCGCGTGGGGTTGACAGACAAGAGTCTTAAACCGTCAAACACTGTTTTCCATGGTGTAGTACCGGGTAAATCGGCATATCCTGTTGGCAAGATCACTTTGGAGGTTGTGTTTGGTGATGAGCATGACTCCCGGTCTGAAACATTGACCTTTGAGGTGGTGAGGATCTAGTGCCCGTACCACGCACTATTTGGACGGCCGGCTTATGCAAAGTTCATGGCAAGGCCTTGTTATATTTATTTGCAGCTTAAGATGCTGGGTCACAAGGGGACCATCACAGTTCACGGAAGTCATAAGATCGCTTTGGATTGCGAGGAAGGTGATGCGGCTTATGCTAAGTCGGTTTGTGCTACAGAGGAGTTGAAACACTACAGGGACAATGTTGATCCGGCAGACATGACCCCTCTGAAGAAGCCCACCACTGAGCATGACCCGAGCCTGAAATTCAAACCGGCTGAGGAGACTAAACTTGTTGACTTTGTTCCTGGCGATTCGCCCAAACAGTTCATCCGTGAGAACCGGGACATTTTTGCATGGAAACCTTCTGACATGCCAGGTGTACCGAGGGAACTCGCTGAGCACACTCTCAATATTGATCCCAAGTTTAAACCGGTCAAGCAGTTTCTTCGCCGCTTTAACGAGGAGAGACGCAAGGCAATTGGTGAGGAGGTAGCCCGGCTGTTGGCTGTTAGGTTTATCGTTGAAGTGTTTCACCCTGAGTGGTTGGCTAATCCGGTGCTGGTTCTTAAGAAAAACGGCACTTGGTGCATGTGTGTGGACTACACAGATTTGAAGAAAGCTTGTCCGGCCGATCCTTTTGCTCTCCCGCATATTGATCAGATCATTGATGCCACGGTGGGTTGTGAGCGTTTGAGTTTCTTGGATGCTTATTCAGGCTATCATCAGATCAAAATGGCAGTTAAGGACCAGGAGAAGACTGCCTTCATCACTCCCTTTGGAGCCTTCTGCTATGTTTCTATGCCCTTTGGGCTCAAGAGTGCCCAGCCAACTTACCAGTGCTGTGTGCAAAATTGTCTTCACACTCAGATTGGGCGCAATGTTCATGCCTATGTTGATGACATTGTGGTAAAGTCCAGGAAGAAGGAGACGTTGATAGAGGATCTCAAGGAGACCTTTGACAATCTGCATGTTTACAAGATGATGCTCAATCCAGACAAGTGTGTTTTCAGTGTTCCGGCAGGCAAGCTCCTAGGTTTTCTGGTGTCACACAGAGGCATTGAGGCTAATCCGGAGAAGATCAAAGCGATTACATCTTTGGCTAAACTGGCGTGCATCGATGATGTTCAACGTCTGGCAGGCCGAATTGCAGCCCTAAGCTAGTTTATTAGCCGCTTGGGAGATAAGGCGATCCCTCTATACCAGATGTTGAAGAAAACAGACACCTTTGTCTGGAGTGATGCGGCTAATGCGGCGTTTGAAGACTTGAAGCGACAGTTGGCTGAACCACCGGTCCTTGCTGCTCCGGTTGACAAAGAGCCCTTGTTATTGTACGTGGCTGCTAATGCCCGTGCTATCAGTGTGGCAATCATGGTGGAGCGCAAGGAGGCTGGCAAGGAATATCCGGTTCAACGGCTGGTTTACTATATCAATGAGGTGCTCATCGAGTCAAAGCAGCGATATCCGCATTGGCAGAAGCTGGTATATGGAGTTTTTATGGCAAGTCGAAAGCTCAAACAATACTTTCAAGGCTATCCCATTACAGTGGTCAGTTCCGCTCCCTTGGGCGATATAATTCAAAACAGCGAGGCAACTGGCCGGGTTGCAAAGTGGGCAATTGAGCTTGGTCCCCATGGGTTGAAGTATATGCCTCGAACAGCCATCAAATCTCAAGCACTTGTTGACTTCATCAATGATTGGACCGAGTTACAAGCACCAGAGGACAAACCGGATAATACATACTGGACTATTCACTTTGATGGATCCAGGCAATTGGAGGGCTCGGGGGCTGGAGTTGTCCTTACTTCCCCTCGAGGTGATAAAATTCGTTATGTCCTACGTTTTATGTTCCCCATTACTAACAATGCAGCTGAGTACGAGGCTTTACTCCACGGGCTCTGTGTGGCCAAGGAGATGTTAAGCCGGGTACGATGCTTTGGAGACTCTGATCTAGTAGCTCAGCAAGTTTCTGGCACTTGGGATTCTAAGGATCCACTCATGGTGGCTTTCAGACGTGAGGTGGATATTGTGGCGGGTCACTTCAAAATGTATCAGGTTGAGCATATTGATCAGCGTAAAAACGAAGCGGCAGCCGCTTTGAGCCGGCTGGGATCTCAGCGTAAACCGGTACCTCCCAATACCTTTTTAGATATCTTACATAACCCATCTGTTAAGTTGCCTACAGAGGAGGATCTAGCTGTTCCTAATCCGGAGGCCGAATTGGTGGCCGCTTTACATGTTGTGCCGGATTGGACGGTTCCATATCTGGCGTATATGAACCGGGGCGAGTTACCAGACGATGAAGTTCTGACCTGGCAGATAGTTCGGCGATCCAAGTCCATGGTTATTCACAATGGCGAGTTACACCACTGCAGCGTTTCAGGCGTATTTCAGCGTTGTGTTTCTCCTCAAGAAGGCCAAGAGATCCTACGGGAATTTCATGAAGGGGATTGTGGTCATCATGCCGGTTCAAAGTCCCTGGTTGTTAAAGCTTTTCGTCATGGGTTCTACTGGTTGACAGCTCATGCTGATGCGGAGGATCTGGTAAAGCGGTGTGACGCTTGTCAGAAGTTTTCACGCTGAGCTCATGTTCCGGCTCAAGAATTAGGGATGATTCCTATCACTTGGCCGTTTGCCACTTGGGGGCTTGATATGGTGGGACCCTTTAAGCGATCCAAGGATAAGAAGACCCACCTGCTGGTGGCGGTTGACAAATTCACTAAATGGGTTGAAGCGGAGCCTGTCAGCAAGTGTGATGCGGCTACGGCGGTTCAATTTCTCAAAAGATTATCTTCCGCTTTGGCTTTCCATACAACATCATCACGGATAATGGCACAAACCTTTCTAAAGGTGAGATGGAGGATTTCTGTCAGAGAGAGCACATCCAGCTTGACTTAGCATCCGTGGCGCACCCCCAGTCCAATGGTCAAGCGGAGAGAGCCAATCAAGAAATCTTGAAGGGTATAAAACCCCGGCTCATGGTTCCTTTAAAGCGGACGCCGGGTTGTTGGGTGGAGGAATTTCCTTCTGTGTTATGGAGCATCAACACCACCCCCAAGATATCGACGGGTTACACACCTTTCTTCATGGTATACGGGGCAGAGGCGGTCCTCCCAAGTGATATTCATCATGATTCACCCCGGGTTGCCAATTATGTTGAAGCGGACAATGAGCAAGCACGCCAGGAGGCGTTGGACCTGTTAGTTGAAAAACGGGATATGGCTTTGGCTTGTTCGGCGCTTTATCAGCAAGACCTGCGACGCTATCACAGCCGCCGGGTTAAGACAAGAATCTTTAAAGAAGGCGACTTAGTGCTCCGGATCATCCAGGATCAGACTGATATGCACAAGTTATCCCCACCTTGGGAAGGGCCCTTTGTGGTCAGCAAAATTCTGCACAACGGATCATACTACCTCATTGACGTTCGAGACAACTCACGCAGTTCTGAGGAGGAGACCCGACGGCCGTGGAACATAGCTCTCCTTCAGCCTTACTATACTTGAGCCATAGGCTACTCTTATGTACATATTTCAACAATGTATATATTATGATCAATAAATAAGCCAGCATCCTTGTTATAAGTAGGGCCTCTGCTGTTTTTTCTCAAATATATTTTGAGTTACATGGGGGCTTCAGCTGACAAAGCGGAGTACTACCTGTTAAACCGGCTATCATGCCACAATACAGCTTGGGAGCTTGACACCCAAGGGGCCAAAGAGAGTCTGGATGCTATGCACAGCTCAAACAAAGGCACCCAATGAGCACAGCTCACAAAGTTACTTGGGGGCTCTTTGTGTAAAGTAACAAAAAGTTTGAAAGGACCCTTGTAGCTGGGTATCGACCCACGGCTTGGAAGCCTCGTATATTTACCTAAAACCCCATGTTAACCTGCCTTCATCAAGTAAGCCACCCCTATCCAGGTAATCCTGGCATGACCCACCGAACATTTGACAGTTACTCTCATTGAGATCCTGAACTTGTCAAAGTTAAAACGACGATTGGTTAGTTGGAGGCCCATCTTAAAAGGCTTTGTCAAATGGTTTAACTCAGCGACCTGGCAGCCCACCGAAAGCCTCGAATTTGGGCCTGGCAGCCCTTGAAAAGCCTCGACTACACGGTTTTCTTTGCCTTTGTCAAGTTCTCTTTTTTGATAAGTTTTATGTTGAACCGGTATCTTTTGATCTGGTCTGGCTCTTTAGTCATCATATTAACCCGGTGTTTGTTAACTCGGCTTGGCCGTCAACTAACAGTTGTCAGACCTTATTATCAAACCGGCGTTTGTTAACCCGGTCTGGCTTTGACTATATGTCGCTAGTTTGATCATCTTGTGTTCATCGTAACCCGGCATGAAGTGTTACACACCATCACTACATGATGAGAGTTATAGAAACTCAAGAATTTGGGTCTTCACCCTTAGTACAATCCAAGTTGGTAAACCAACTATGTGGTATCATATCACAGGTATGAATTATTTCATATTTATTCAAGTTTGATTATCAATCAGACTTTATCTTGGGCATTATGACCCGTCCGGTGGTAAACCGCCAGGACAATTCTTTTTTATGCAGATATCGGAATCACATGAAAAATATCAAAGTATAACCACGCACAGCAAATATCATGATGGATCAACCAAAGTTATGTATCAGTACCGAAGATTAAAGTACTTGCACTAGCCTATTACAAGGCGCTTTGAGGCCCAAAATGCTGATTGTTTTTTACACAACAAAGTCTGTCAAAGTGACTTGAATGCCAAATTAAGACTCATTGCCAGGACGACGTGAGGTTGATGGATCTTCAGGCGCCGGTTCAACCTCCTCCTCTCCACCCAGAGGCTGGAAGTCAATGGTGGTCCAGTCAATCTGGGTTAGAGCCTGAAACACAGCTTCTTTACTTATCAGATTGGACGGGTCAACATCAGGGGCGTAAGTGTGCTTACAGATTGGCGGGATAAGGTTTTGCGCTTCTGTCACAGTCGTATCAACCCGCTGGTTCCTTTCATCGTAAAGGGACCGATGAACAGTCAAGTTCACCTCTATAGCTAGTTGACTTGATAGTGGACACATCTCCTTTGTGAGGGCTTTGAGGGCTTCGTTGTCAAATGATGACCCATCTGCTTGTTCATCTGGAAATCCCTTGGCGATATCAACTGGATCTAAGTTAGATATCCATGCTTTGGCCCGAGTCAGTGCCAGTAAAGCGCCCGCCCTAGCAGCCGATCGCTTCACCTCCTCTATTTGAGCAGGAGCCATTGAGAGCCTAGCCAAGGTATCCTTGATCAAGGTGGGTGCCGGTCTGTTATATGAAGCTGTAGAGATAACCCGTTGTGCACCAGTATATAGTTGCTCAATCAACGTATAAGCCGCCTTCAACTTCATCCGCATATCCGCTCCAAGATGAGCAATGCGATTGCCTGCGACGGTTTAAGAATTCAATGTTAAACCGGCGGAGTTGATAGTACTACAGAAACAAGTTATTATAAAATGCTTACCAAAAACTGCAGCTGTCATGGAATTCACTTGATGTTTCAGACCCGTCAGCTCTTCCTCCACCGGTTTAAGAGCCTCTTCGGTGTCTTCAACCCGTTTCAACAAAGCAGCTCTTTCCGTTTCCCAATTAGTGCGTTCAGTTCTGAAGCTCTCTTTCAGCTGTTCCATGCTAGTCAAAGCCCCCTTTAGCTCCTCTTTGGCTTTCGAGGTCTCTTCTTGCTGTGACTTAATGATTTCTTGAAGATCAGCGGTTTGGGAATCTTTGGTCTTTATATCAGCCTGCAAAGTCAGATGATAAAGCAGTTAATATCTCTTAAAAGTCCCAAGTGCATAACAAGTTATACACTTGGCACTTGGGGGCTAATGTGGATTGCTTTTTTAAAGTGAGTACTTTTCAAGTCCCAAGGCTCAATCCAGGTATTAAGCTTGGCACTTGGGGGCTAATGCACAATTGATCAGTTATAAGTAAAGGCAATTAACAAGGACAGACAGTCCCGGTTTGTCTTCGAGAGACAAACCGGCCCTTGGGGGCTACTCAGTTGAAGTTTTTATATATCGAAGTCCCGGTTTATCTCCAAGAGATAGCCCTTGGGGGCTACAATGGAAAAGATATACAGAATAGTACATTTCAAAGTGTTCACGAAGAGTACCTCATAACGCTCCTTCATCAGGTTCACCAAACCGGCTTCAAAGTCACGACTGGTGTAAAGGCGGTTTAAAAACCCGGAATGAAGTTCCTCGACACTAAGGTTGATGAAATTGGATAAATCAGTTTTTCCTTTCCCTTTGCCCATAGCAGTGAATTCCTCTTTGGCAGTATGTTTGGCCAAGACAACCGGATTACCAGGACTAGTATGAGTTGTGCCAGTAATAACCACATCATCATCATCACCTCTTGGTGGACTTGGCGGCTTGACGGTACCCCTGGTTGGACTTGGCGGATTAGCAGCCGGGCTTGGTGGAGTAGCATGAGGGCTCGACGGATCAATATGAGTGGCCGGGTCAGCTTCCGACGGATTAGCTTCAGTGTTCTCGCCTTGTGGGGCGAAATCATCCATAACATCAGTATTTCTACTAATACCCTCAGGAGCCCTCTCCGGTTCAACTTCACCGATAGGGGCACTGGTTTTAGCCTTCTTGCTCATACGGGCTTTCGCACTGTGACATCAAAACAAAGATTAGCATGGTAAACCGAACTATGCAGAAAAAATATGGAGGATAATATACTTACCCAGGGACGGTTTTAAGGGGAGGTAGCTGAGTGGTTGATGAACCGCCAGATGAATTGGAAGACACCTGGTAATTCGGATCAGACGGATTAAGTGGGAATCGGAAGAAACCCTTCAAAGGATAAAGTTTTTCGGGAGAACAAGTAACCTCTGGACGACGTTTCCGGGTTGGTGTATCCGGTAAACCGGAAGAGGTGATTTGCTGGCCACTCTGCCGGGTTGTGCAACGCTCTTCAGCTTGCTGTGTCTTCAAAGAAAATTTTGGATCCAAATAAGCAAGAGGGTGAGAGTATTTTACTTTCTGAACTGCACGGCGAAATCTTTGAATCGGCACAAGATCTGAATCGGAGGAAAGAGAGATTACCTCAACATGGTTCGCACGGCTGGCCGCCGCATCATCCTGGGAATAGTCATTGTCAATAAGGTGTATGAAAAAGGAACCAAGCGAGTCAAGTTCTACCTCTGGATCCGATTCGTCAATATCTTCTGGCGGATCATAAGACTCGGTGGTTTTCTTCTTGGTAGCTTTCTTGATGACCTTGCTCTTTGCACGAGGAGCCCTAGCCTGTTTATTCTGCTTCCAGAAGGAACTATTGGCCTGTGAAATAAAAACAAAGGAGTATTAGCACATTGTTAAAGCGGAGGCGAATCAGTGAGCATTAAATTAAACTTTACCGCTGGTGGTTTGTTGGCGGTGCAAAAAGGTGGCAACCCGATTTGGCTGCATGCGGCGATCGGTTCATCAAGCATCTTCTTCACAGATTCAGTAACTTCAGTGTCTGTCATTTCTATTTCATGATATCGTGGAGGATCCTTGATGTTGCCACTATATTCATGCATTAATCCGGGGCGGCGACTTAAAGGCAGAATACCCCAAGAAACCCAGCAGCGGACGAGATCAATACCAGTCAAACCGTTGGCCAGGAGAGCCCGAAGCTTGGCGAATTGATGTGCATAAGTTTGTCGTTCTTTGGCAGTTAAGCGTAGAGGTAACAGGTGGCCATTGCTAAGCCGGTGAGGGCGGTAACCCGGCAAAGGATTTTCTCCTGCAGGGGCGGTGTTCTGACAATAGAACCAAGTTTGGTTCCAATCTTTGGGATGGCTGTGGTGTTTTGCATGAGGGAAATCAACTTCTTTTCTCTTCTGGATTGATACCCCAACAAGTTCCGTGTTGGGACCATCAGAGAACTCCGTGCGGCTGTTTAAATGGAAAAAATCTCGAAAAAGCTCCACAGATGGTTCTTCTTGAAGGTAGACTTCACAGAACACTTGAAAATTGCATATATTGGACACGGTCCAATATCTTGTGGATGAAGTTGAAAGCTAGCAAGGACATCCCGGAAAAAGTTTGATCCGGGCGGGCTGAATCCCCGGTCCAAGTGTTGCATAAATACAATCACCTCTCCATCTTGAGGTTCAGGAGGGCACTCAGGGCCCGGGACTCGCCAATGAAGGACCCTTTTTGAGGCCAAAGTGCCAGTGGTGACATATCCATTGATTTGTGTTTTCGTGATCCGGGACGGAACCCAGTTACAAGCAGAAAATTGTTTGGTCATCTTGGAAAGCAAACTGTAAAGGAAAAATGAAGGCCGGTTTACGATTGACGGTTCAAGTGCACTAGTCAGTGTTAAACCAGGAATTTGATCAAAGCATACATGTGAGATAAACCGGAAATTACCATTCAAATCAAGATGGCAGTTTAAGTGAGGGCTAATGGTATATGGAGGATTATCAACTACTAAAGTTAAACTGCCCTTAGGTGGAAGAGCCAGAACTGAAAATCTGCTAAGTGTTGACAGAAACAGGTTTCACAAAATGATAGTATAAATTTGGATCTACCGTGGTTCAGTAAGAAAATTATTCTGAGCCCTAAAATGGCGACGACGGAACTCCATAGATCCAGAAGGGAACTATCAAGGCAAGAGGAGGTACTACGGCGACGCAAACTAAAGTTATAAGCTTTGGCCCATAGGAGGATGATAAGTTCATCTAGATTCAATAGTAAGGGCGAAGACAACGAGCAAAGACGAACAACTATGAACACGGATGAACGCAGAAACCCTAAGTACAGATCTAGGGTTGAGAGGAGGAGGCTTACCAGATGCGCAGGGTTAGCGGAGAAGAGCCACAGGTTTCTGGTACGATCAGGTTGATGCAGCGGCCTTTGTCGAAGCAGTGCTCGAAGGTTGAAGGCGGCGGCGGAGCTTCAGAGCTTGAGCGTCGCGAGGAGGAAGAAGAGGCACAGAAGGGGAAGAAAGAAAGGGCCCCGAGCCTATTTATAAGGCAAAAGGGATAAATGGCGGGCGCGAGAATCAAGGAGCCTCAAGCGGCAAAAGTGGGCGCGGCTGATGCCTCGATTTTTGGGATACCATTAATGAAGGAATCTTTTTAATCCTTTTTATAGAGATGACGTCATGATGATCCGTTGTTATGTCCAGAGGATGACGTCACGACGGTTTAACAAAGTTTATAAGAGAAGACATCATGGCGGTTTAAGAGAAATGAAGGAAGATGTTCACAGGATTTTTCTAAGTATTGAAGACTGACATGAACAGGTTCAAATCAATCTGGGGCCTAATGTTGGGGATATAACTACTGAGTGTGAACCGCCCAGGAGGGGCCGGTTCAACCTCAACTATATTGAAGCCCACGAAGACCCAGAAGATGGCGCTTTACTATAAAGCTTAGAGGCCCGGAGCTCGAAGGCGGATTAGGGCCCATAGTGGTAAACCGCCATAATCATATAACTTGTATTGTAAGATAGGAAAGGAGAGACCGAGCCGGACACTTGTATAAGCCGGCCTCAGAACTCTATAAACCGACCGAGCGTCAACCCGTGTATATAAGGGGACGACCCGCCGGCGGTTTAGGGACAAGAACAACAACTCGAGAGCCAGGCATAGCATGTTTAGCTCCCTGGTGATCGAGACCCCAATAATCCCATCATAACTAGATGTAGGCCTTTACCTTCATCGAAGGAGCCGAACTAGTATAAAAACCCTCGTGTCCTTTGTCCGGTTTAACCCCTTTAAGCTAACCCGTCGCGATGGCTCCACGACTAAGTCCTTTCACGAGGACATCTGACGTGATATTTCCACGACAATAGACATTTGATATTCTTCACTCATCATATAGGCAAATTCATCACCATAGAGTTGGTCAGTACAACCAAAGATAATATCATCAACATATATTTGGCACACAAACAATTCACCATCATAAGATTTAGTGAAAAAGGTTGGGTCGAGTGAACCGGGTTTGAAGCCTTTCTTCATGAAGAATTCCTTCAAAGTGTCATGCCACGCCCGAGGGGCTTGCTTGAGGCCATACAGGGCCTTGTTGAGTTTGAAGACTTTGTCGGGATTCTTTGGATCTTCAAAACCTGGGGGTTGAGCAACATATACTTCTTCCTCAATCTTACCATTAAGGAATGCACTTTTCACATCCATTTGTTGTAAGATAATATCATGATGGTTAGCGTAAGCAAGTAGTATGCGAATAGCCTCAAGTCTAGCAACAGGTGCAAAATTTTCATCGAAATCAATTCCTTCAACCTGTGTGTAGCATTGAGCTACAAGCCGTACCTTATTCCTCACCACAAGGCCATTTCCATCTTGCTTGTGGTGGTAGATCCAGTTTGTGCTAATGATATTGTGCTTGCGAGGATCTGGATGTTTGACCAGTTCCATGACGTTGTTGAGCTCGAACTGATGTAATTCTTCTTGCATAGCCTGAATCCACTCAGGCTCCAGAAATGCTTCATCTACCTTAGTGGGTTCTGAGATAGAGACAAAAGCAAAGTGCCCACAAAAGTTAGATAAATGTGAAGATTTTGAGCGAGTGAGAGGACCTGGTGCTTCAATGTCATCAATGATCTTCTCAATTTGCACTTTGTTAGCAATGCGAGGATGAGTGGGTTGTCTTTGAAGAATTTGATTAGTATTTCCTTCAGGGGCATTTTCTTCAGCACCATTTTCTTCAGGTGCGCTAGCTCGGTGATCATCATGATCAGGAATGAATTCTTCATCAGATTCTTTGATAGGATTGACATCCTCAGTAGCCTTGAACTTAATAGAATCTCCTGGTGCAGGTTCATCTATCACAGAAGGTAGGTGCTGTCTTTGCGAGCCATTAGTTTCATCGAACCGCACATCTACAGTTTCAACAACTTTGTGAAGAATGTTGTTGAAGACTCTGTAGGTGTGCGAGTCCTTTCCATAACCAAGCATAAAACCTTCATGTGCTTTCGGTGAGAATTTAGAAGTGTGATGAGGATCTCTAATCCAACATTTTGCACCGAAGACTTTGAAATAACTCACATTTGGCTTTTTGTCAGTGAGGAGTTCATAAGCAGTTTTCTTGAAGAATTTGTGAAGATATACCCTGTTGATGACATGGCACGCAGTATCAATTGCCTCAACCCAGAAGCGACGAGGCGTCTTGTTTTCATCAAGCATAGTGCGAGCCAATTCAGCGAGGGTTCTGTTCTTGCACTCCACGACGCCATTCTGCTGAGGAGTATAAGGAGCAGATAACTCATGAGTAATACCAAGTTCATCAAGATAGCCATCAAGACCGGAATTCTTGAACTCGGTCCCATTGTCAGTTCTGATGTGCTTGATATTCACACCAAAGTTGGTTGAAGCCCTCGAGGAAAATCATTTGAAGACTTCCTGCACTTCATGTTTGTAAGTGACAATGTGCACCCATGTGTAACGAGAATAATCATCAACAATAACAAATCCATATTGAGATGCATCATTAAGAATTGCAGAATAGTGGTTAGGACCAAAGAGATCTATGTGAAGCAATTAAAATGGATGAGTGGTAGTCATGACAGTCTTCGCTGGATGCTTGGCCTTTGTCATATTTCCAGCTTCACAAGCTCCGCATAAGTGATCCTTGAGGAATTTGACATTCTCAATGCCAATGACATGCTTCTTCTTCGCAAGCGTGTGCAGATTCCTCATGCCAGCATGACCAAGTCGTCGATGCCATAGCCAGCCTTCTGAAGCTTTTGCAAGTAAGCACACGGCTGGTTGTGGTCCTATAGAGAAATCAACAATATACAGATCTCCTCTCCTAAAGCCTTCGAAGACTTTGGAATGGTCAGCTTCCATGATCACAACACAACGATATCTTCCAAAGACAACAACCATATCAAGATCACAAAGCATTGAGACATACATGAGGTTGTATCCTAAGGACTCGACAAGCATGACTTTATCCATGTGTCGATCCTTTGAGATCGCAACCTTACCTAGACCCAATACCTGACTTTTGCCTTTGCCAGCAAAGATGATATGCTTCAGATGTGACGGTGATAAAGGAGCATCCATCAATAGATTCTTGTCACCCGTCATGTGATTTGTACATCCACTATCGAGGACCCACTCGTTTGCTTTGGGCTGATCATCCTCAGCACTGTTTGCCATAAGGCAGGGGTTAGACGACGATGATTCTGGTTCGAATGTCACCGCATTGAGAGATTCCTTGTAATCCTCAAACCAAGGATCATGATGAGTTCGATAACCTTCATAGACCTCAGAGAGACGGTCCCAGATAAGCTTCGCGTGATTGAGATGCATGACGTTCCTGAACTGATTTCGGGACAGACTAGAGCAGATGACATCCTTTGCTGTCAGGTTAAGTAGTGTGTACTTGTGAATGTCATCAGCCTCAACCATCTTGCATAGATCGGTAAGACCGATCTCGGTGATGGTCCACAGTTCGCTGTCCATAGCCATGAGTCGCTTTTTCATCATGGCCTTCCACCAAGGATACTCATGACCGCCAAAGATAGGGCAGGAAACGTTCCTTGGTCCTGCAGTCGACATAACTAGAACTCCAGGTGGTTAAACCAAAATCACACAGAACAAGGGAGTACCTTGCTCTGATACCAATTGAAAGTGCGTTATATCGACTAGAGGGGGGGTGAATAGGTGATTTTTATGAATTCTTCACTGAGGAATTTGCTGGTGAGGAAATTTCTAAATGAAGAACTACTTGCAGCGGAATAAGTATTCAGAAAGGAACATAACAGAACACAAGCATAGTCATCATGATGAAATGAAGACAAGCACAAAGTACAGAAAGCGTAAACACAGGATAACTCAAGGAAGAAGACGATCAGACTAAAGAAATAGAATAGAGGGAGTTGGGAAAGTCTTCAGTCAAAGTCTTCAAACAGATATGAACAAACACACAACAACATACATGAGGAAATGAAAGAGTTGAGGAGATAGAACCAGTTAGCTCGGTCAAGACAATGATTTGGTAGACCAATTCCAACTGCTGTCTCAGTTGTACATCTGGTTGGAGCGGCTGAGTATTTAAACTCGAGGACACCCAGTCCCGGACACATAGTCCTCACCGTATTCTCCTTGAGCTAAGGTCACACAGACCTCGCCCAATCACTCGTGGTAAGTCTTCAGGTGACTTCCAAACCTTCACAAACTCGGTCACTCGGCGATCCACAATTCCTCTTGGATGCTCTAGACCTTGACACCTAACCGTCTGGAAGAAGCAAAGTCTTCAAAGGAAACAAGCGTCGGATCCACGCATCATCAATCTCTTCAGTGATGCTCAATCACTTTGGGGTTTTGTAGGTTTGGGTTTGGGATTTCCTCACTTGATGATTTTCACTCAAAGTCCTCGGAGGATGGGTTGCTCTCAAATGACAAGTGTCAGTTTCTCTCGGAGCAGCCAACCAACTAGTGGTTGTAGGGGGCGGCTATTTATAGCCTAGGGAGAAGCTCGACATGATAAGACATAAATGCCCTTGTTTGATATGACCGTTAGGTGGGTAGATATTTTGGGACAGCTGGAGCGTAGCACAACAATGGTCGGAATATTGAGGTTTGAATTCCTCGGGGCTATCATATTCCTCACTTGGTAGGCAATCCGCACTGACGAATTCCTAACTCTTCAGTCAGAACAAATTCCTCAGAGACCAGAAGAACTTCGTCTCTGTCACTGAAGAATATGACTGAACCGTGCGAGATTTCCAATGGCTTCACTCGAAGGGATTGGTAGGTGTAGGATTTTGAGTTGAGCATCGCATGGAAATTTTTCCTTAGTATTTCCTCGACCCCCTTTAACAGTACGGTGTTTCCTATGACTCAAGAAAGAGAAAATGAAACAGTAAAAACAAAAGTCTTCGCGCTTCATGTTCCTCGAATAATTACCAAGTCTTCAAGGTCACACCAATTTCTTCACTTTCAAAGTCTTCAGAAAGTCTTCAGAAATCCAAAGTCTTCACTTGAAGAACTTCATTTTTAGGGGTCGACTTTCTCTGTAAATATCAAACTTCTCATAGACTTATAGACCTGTGTACACTCACAAACATATCAGTCTCTTAACCTATAAGTCTTCAATACACCAAAATCACTAAGGGGCACTAGATGCACTTACAAACACGGTTTTTGGGTTATGTATGAACGTAAGTAGTTTCAGGATCACTTCTTGATCATTGCTAGCTTCACGACCGTTCCGTTGCTTCTCTTCTCGCTCTTATTTGCATATGTTAGCCACTATATCATGCTTAGTCGCTGCTGCAACCTCACCACTTTACCCCTTCCTTACCCATTAAGCTTTGCTAGTCTTGATACCCATGGTAATGGGATTGCTGAGTCCTCGTGGCTCACAGATTACTACAACAACAGTTGCAGGTACATGTTATGCGATGATCATGACGCGAGAGTGATGCTTGCTTGTTTTGAGTTCTTCTTCTGCTTCGTCAATCAGGGGATAGGTTCCAGGTTGGCAGCCTGGGCTAGCAGGGTGGATGTCGTCTGAGTTTCTGTTTGTGTTACATCCGTAGTCGGATGGTGCTCTTATGTATGATGATGTTGTATTCGTGTGACATTGTATGTCTCTTTTATGTATCCCCATCTATTATGTAATGTCGATGTAATGATATCCACCTTGCAAAAGCATATCAATATGCGGTTCTATCCTTGGTGGGACCTTCGAGTCTCTTTAGGATAGTATCGCATATTGGGCGTGACAAGTTGGTATCAGAGCCTCGAAAGACCATAGGAGCCCCCTTGATTGTTGGCCATTGTTGAGTCTAGAAGAAAACTATTTTGAGTCTTAGGATTATATATATCGGAGTGTAGGATTCTTTTTACTCCTCAGCCCCTTCGTCGCTCTGGTGAGGACTCTCGACGTAGACGTTTTGTCTTTCCTCTCCTCAATTTTTTCACAAAATATTTTTTAGGATCACGTGGGTATCTTGGGATCGTTCCAATATTCTTGTGACGAGAACATTGTTCTTGGTGCCTCCTAACATTTATGGGTTGTGGCAGTGTCCCGGGGAGTTGAGCTCCGAGGTGTTTTCGTCACAATTTTATCGTTGCAGTTCTGGAATACCCCAGTTTTGCCGACATCGGAAATCTCTTTTATGCAGTTGTTGGTGAGATAACCTCGACGCCACCTAGTACTGAGGAGTTCGGGAGTATTGCCATAGCTCGTATAACGGATGCTTTTCGAAGGTTGAGGTACACGATTTCTGGAGTTTTCTTGGTTATGTGTTGACGGATGGATACAACTGGATGTAGGGATTGTTAGTGTGGGTGAGATATATTGCTTCCCCTGTATCCCCAACATCAGATTGCATAACTAGAAAGTTCCGGGAGTTTATAGGTGGGAATTCAAGTATCTCCTAGAATATCTTTCCGACAGATGCCTGATATGGGATTGGTAAATCTCTATCATATGTATTTGTTCCTGCTTATTTCTGCAAGACAATCATTTGTTTTGTTTTGAGTTGTGGTATTTGAGTTGCTTCAATGTCAAGTGTTGATTCCATACCTTTCAAGTGGTGTTCTCATATTTCTATGGGAGTACTAATCCTTTTGATCATCGATATTGTCATGTCAATTCTTTCCAACTGATATGCTTCTCTTCAAGTGGATCCGATCATTTCAAATTTGTGAGATAATTCTAAGTTTTCTCAACGGTATCCGTTTCATCAGTCCCCAAGTTGCTTTTGTTTTCCCGCCCTCCCACCCTTTTTCTGCAAGGACTCAGATTTCTTAACCATGTATCCTTTTATTTGTGGGAAGTCTCTTCATTCTTTTCTTTCAATGTTCTTATCCGGTGATTTCCCATGTAGATGCTCAACAGTTTCAAGTTCATCATCCTTCATTGTTGTTTCTTCTCTGGTGGATCCAATTCAAGCTTTTGATATTCATCATATTCCTTTCCTCGTTTCTAATGCTTTCTCATGCCGATGCACCTCTTAATCATTCACTTCTTCCTATTCATTTGTTCTGGAGTGCTGAAGATATCTCACAAGACTTGTGTTTCCATTCTCAATCCATTCAAGATATTTCGAGGTTGTTATCTCGTTCAAGCCATTTAATTCAACAAGTGCAACCTCTCTTTAAAATTGGTCAATGGTGTTTTCTTTTGAGTGGGCCCTAACCCACATGTCTTTTCCCAGGATCTTACCTGACTCTTCTAATTTATCCGGAGTGATTCCCGAAGTCTTTCGAAGTTTGACGTAAGAATGAATTTTCATCAGTCATATTCCTTCTCCAAGATCGCTTTCAGAATATTTTCATCGTTGGTTCATCATTTCTATTCTTCTTTGTTCCGGAGTGTCTCAACAATTGGGTGGTGTTTCTCCTCGTCATTCTCAGATTTTGAAGACCGAAGAAAAGTTCCTCTTAAATCCTTACCCGTTCTTCCAAAGATGCGTAGTTCAAGTTTGATGCCATTCTCTCATAATTGTTTTCGATTGTGGGAAATCTTTTCACCCATCCGAAGCATTTCATGAGTTGTTTCCATTTCTTTCCTCCGAAGGCCATCATGTCATAATTCTTCATTCTCAGCGTGTAGCTATCGTTCTCCAAATCTTATCGGTGCATCATTCAAATATCCTCTAGTCAGCTCGTGATCTATTCGTTCTCATGTATCTAAATCCCCTCAAGTATCTTTATTTGTTTTCCAATTCTTCCCGGTTAATTGTGCCTTTGCTACTTTCATTTTCAATTCTTACGGTGGTTCGTTCAAGATTTCACTTCCTTCGTTATCATATCAAATATTAGTTGTTTCCAAATCCCACCGGTGGTTCCATCAATACCTTCTCAAGTTTACGCTATATTCCTCTTAATCCTTTGTACGAGAACAAGTAGTATGCAAATCCGTTGTTTGTCATCAATTTAAATTGGTGAAGGATACGCATAACATAATTTTTATTATTGTTTCATCCAAGTGATCTAGTTTCTTCTTTCCAGAGTTATTCATCATGTCACATTTCTCGGTTCGAGATGCTTCATCTTTTCTTTTCCGGAGTTCCAAGTTTTCCGCATTATCTTTTCGCGAAGATCCATCTAAATCATTTCAAGGCTTGAATCCTATTATTTTCATCCTTTTGTTTACTGGAGGCTCTACATGGTGGTTCATCAAGGATTCCTTTCATTCTTCAATTGTTCTTCAAGTTTTTCTCTCGGAGTCATGATCCGCCAAGCTACACTCTAAAATAAACATGGTGCTAAACACCTATTTTGTTTTCTGGAGTTCAAGCATTCTTCATCTTGCATCCGAAGTGCAATTCTTTCTACCTTATCTTTTGATGTGGTGTTATATCATTCTTGACAATTTCCATTCATGTTTCGCGATTCACATGTTGTCAAGAATGAGGTATTTTAAATCCATTAATCTCTTCGTGTGAGTTATCTTGGTATAGATTTCACCTAGAGCCTTCCCTAAGGAATGTTGCTATTGTGGTGATTATCAATGGTCCAAGTTATCTCTCTATCATCTTGGTGGAAGAAGTTTTTTTGATCTCGTTGTTGTTATCAATTATATTATTTGTTTCCGTAGTGGCAGAATTTCACCTCAATTTTGAGAAGTTTTCCATAAGCCCACTACAAGCTTATTTGTTTCGTTGTTGGTTTTCCAACAATTCTGTTATAACCTTCTTGGAAGGGTGCTTTCCAACTTCTCTTGTGGAAAAAGTTGTCATTTTCTTCTCCGTCCCTTTATCCCAACGGTCTAGCTTCTATTCTTTCGTTACGGAGGCATTCCGATGTTGTGCTCTTCACCCATCACCTCGTTTTGTGAGGATCGTGTTCTTTTCGTGCTTATCCATTTAACCGGCATGATGTGTTATCTCTTCAAGTTCTTTTCATCTTATCAAGTCATGCGTCTCTTTTCAACCGGAGTGCTGCCCGGATTCTTTATTCTTATTCCCTGTCTAGCTAATTTTAACCGGAGTGGCTTCAAAATCTACCTTGTCCCCTAAGCACTTGGTTCTCATCATATTCCTTGTTCCTCTTGTCCAACGGACCGTTTGCAATCTTGGTCATCTCCGTTGTTATGTTTCTTTCAATTTTTTCAACCTCTCAAGGTTCGTGGTTTCACTCATTGGTCGAAGAAGCAACTTAGTTTTTTACCTCTTATATTCCTCTTTCTTTTCCCTCCGGTGCCATCCTAGATCTCGGGCGAGATCCTTTCGTAGTGGTGGAGTGTTGTAACGCCCCGGATACAAGTTTCCATATTCGTAACTCCAACTCTTTCCTTTTTCAGAGATGCGATATGATATTTCCTTCGTGGTTGGGTTTTTGTCTTTTGTTTTTCATTTTGTTCATATCATGCATTTCATCTCATGTCATCATTCGCATTGCATCTGCATGTTTTCAAAAAAATTCGTTACCGTTCGCAGTTGCCGATTCTCTCTTTGCCTCTGTTGACCAACTGTCCATTTGTCAGACCCTTGTCTTCGTCGACCTCCCTCAGACCCCTCGCGTGCATCCGAAACTTGCCCCGAACCTGACCGGCTCAGTCATCTCCGTTGGATTCGAATCCCCTAACATCCCAAAAATATCTTCCATTAATTGTTTAGGCTTCCTAACCTAATTATCCGAGACCGTTCGGTTTTGATCGAAGGGTCTAAAACTTGCCCCTTCTAACCACCTACCTATTTAATCAGCCTAAACCCTAGCCCCTACCTCTCCAATCCACCAATTCCATCGCGCCGCCGCTAGCCAACCACCCCTCTCATGTCTCCCTCGGGATCCTCCCGATCCAAAATCCTCGCCAACCGGATCGCTTCGACCAACTCCCTTGATTCCCGCCGCCACCAGATTCCAGCAAGCCATCACCTTCTCCTTGTCTCTGCAGCGAACCCAACCAGCACCCCCCTCGACCCACCTCGCCCGTGGATCGCCCGCAGCCTCCCCGCCTTGCTGCACGATCGAGAGAGGAGCTCCCGATCCAAAGCTTCCCTGCCTCCCATGTCCTCCCGTCCCGGAGCACGCAAGCCACTGGAGAGCTCCGCCCCTGCTGTCTTCTTCTCCTTCACCGGACCTTCCTTCCGCCGAGTGCCACCGGCGACCAAACCAGGCCAGTGTAGCCACACACTTGACCGTCTCTCTTTTCCTCTCTGTCTCTAATATCTCTGCTCCCTCTCTGCCGCCATGGATAGGGCTTCGACGCTGCTGCTGCCGTGTCTGCCTCCCTCCGCCTCGCCAAGTCCCCGAACCGCCAGGTCCGCAGGAGCCAAGCTCGCCGACGGCTTCCTCCAGGTCCAGCCGGACTCCTCCAGCCACGATCCTTCCCGACTGGATCCCGTGCTGTTGCCGTCCCTGCGCCTCAAGTCCCTGCTGCCGGCGCGCTGCCCTCGTCGTCAGGTCGTTCCTCTGCTTCCAGCGTCGACCGCAGCGCCGAGTCCCGCTTGATTCAGCCTGCCTCATTGACCGCGCTCACAATCCTCTGCCTCGCTCGCTCGTCCCAGCCGCGTTGACCGCGTCCTGCCTCATCCCAGCGCCCTGACCCAGCTCCAGATTCGGCCTCAAAGCCCATGGTGAGGCCACCCCCAGTGCCCCTCCTTTTGTTTGTTTTTCTCCTGTTGGACTAGCATGCAGTTTCGGCCCGATAGCATTTTTTTTCCTGACCTGCGATTTTGATATTATCCAGAGTTGTCACTTTTACAGAAAAGTCCTTGCACATCATGCATATAATAACTCATTAACCGTGCAACATATGTAAATAATTTATACATGTAAAATGCTTAGAATTTCATCTAGTTTCATAATATTCAACTTTCATCCATGTTAAAAATGTTTAAAATGCTGTTTGATTAAATTTGCTCAAATGCCATGTTAAATGATTTATTTCATAACTAAATAACCGTACCTCGGTTTTAAATAAACATTATATGTAAATGGGGTGGAAAAATTCCTCGTTTAACATGGTGGATTTTATTTTCCTGTTTAACAACAATAAAATATGTTTTAGTGTAGAACATTACCAAATCCAAAATATGCATATGGGGATTTTCCGGGATTGTTGTTTGATGTTCCGGCCTCATTTAAACTTGCCTAAATAGTTAGCTTACTTATGCTTCACGCCTTGCCATGTTTAATATCATTTAATATTGTTGGGTACAAAACCGAGAGAGAACTAAATAATTGATGTGGTGTTCCGTCAATATGCAACTCGTTGCATATTGAGCTCCACTTAATTTGTAGCGTTGTTTGTTGCACTTTGCCATGCCATGCCTCATTAAACCGGACATGCACCATACTTGGTTGTGCATCGTGCCATGTTTATGTGATGGTTGTTTACCATGTTGTTTGTTTCTTTCTGGTGTTGCTTCTTAGTTCCGGTAATGTTGCGATTGTGAGGATTCGATCGACTACTCCCGTCCGTCTTCTTCATGGACTCGTTCTTATTCCTAGCGAGATCTCAAGCAAGATGACCGTCACCTTGGATCTCACTACTATCATTGCTATGCTAGTTGCTTCGTTCTATCGCTATGCTGCGCTACCTATCACTTGTTCTTCAATCCTCCCAATTTGCCATGTCAGCCTCTAATCCTTTTTCACCCTTCCTAGCGAACCGTTGCTTGGCTATGTTACCGCTTTGCTCAACCCCTCTTATAGCGTTGTTAGTTGCAGGTGAAGTTGAAGATTGCTCCATGATGGACAAGATTATGTTGGGATATCACACTATCTTTTATTTAATTAATGCATCCATATACTTGGTAAAGGGTGGAAGGCTCGGCCTTATGCCTGGTGATTTGTTCCACTCTTGCAGCCCTAGTTTCCGTCATACCGGTGTTATGTTACATGATTTTGCGTTCCTTACGCAGTTGGGTGATTTATGGGACCTCCCTTGATAGTTCGCTTTGAACAAAACTCCTCCAGCAAGGCCCAACCTTGGTTTTACCATTTGCCTACCTAAGCCTTTTTCCCTTGGGTTTCCGGAGCCCGAGGGTCATCTTTATTTAACCCCCCCGGGCCAGTGCTCCTTCGAGTGTTGGTCCGAAACGGGCAGACTGCGGGGCCACCTCGAGGCAACTCGAGGGCTGGTTTTACTCGTAGGCTGACCTATCCGGTGTGCCCTGAGAACAAGATATGTGTAGCTCCTATCGGGATTTGTCGGCACATCGTGCGGCTTTGCTGGTCTTGTTTTACCATTGTCGAAATGTCTTGTAAACTAGGATTCCGAGGCTGATCGGGTCTTCCTGGGAGAAGGAATATCCTTCGTTGACCGTGAGAGCTTGTGATGGGATAAGTTGGGACACCCCTGCAGGGTATAAATTTTCGAGAGGCGTGCCCATGGTTATGTGGCGGATGGGAATTTGTTAATGTCCAGTTCTAGAGAACTTGACACTTGACTTAATTAAAACGCATCACCCGCGTGTGTAGCCGTGATGGTCTCTTCTTGGCGGAGTCCGGGAAGTGAACACGGTTTTTGGGTTATGTATGAACGTAAGTAGTTTCAGGATCACTTCTTGATCATTGCTAGCTTCACGACCGTTCCATTGCTTCTCTTCTCGCTCTTATTTGCGTATGTTAGCCACCATATCATGCTTAGTCGCTACTGCAACCTCACCACTTTACCCCTTCCTTACCCATTAAGCTTTGCTAGTCTTGCTACCCATGGTAATGGGATTGCTGAGTCCTCGTGGCTCACAGATTACTACAACAACAGTTGCAGGTACAGGTTATGCAATGATCATGACGCGAGAGCGATGCTTGCTTGTTTTGAGTTCTTCTTCTGCTTCGTCGTTCAGGCGATAGGTTCCAGGTCGGCAGCCTGGGCTAGCAGGGTGGATGTCGTTTGAGTTTCTGTTTGTGTTTCATCCGTAGTCGGATGGTGCTCTTATGTATGATGATGTTGTATTCGTGTGGCATTTGATGTCTCTTGTATGTATCCCCATCTATTATGTAATGTCGATGTAATGATATCCACCTTGCAAAAGTGTATCAATATGCGGTTCTATCCTTGGTGGGACCTTCGAGTCTCTTTAGGATAGTATCGCATATTGGGCGTGACACCAAGTCCTTGAACGGTCTGGCCAGTGCAATGTCTCTGGTTCGACCCCTTTAGCAATTAGGTCCTGCTCAGCCTTGTCCCACAACGGTCGGGCTTTGAGGTAGCCACCTGACCTCGTGCGATGGTGATGCTCCTTCTTTGTAGCATTTATCTTGTTAATCATTGACATCTTCTTACTCTTCTCCGATGTCTTGTGGGCCACAAATTCGGGCTAGTGATCTCTTATCTTCTCAAATCGGCCGGTGAATTCTGGAGTCTTGTTTTTGTCGACATACATTGATTTCAACTCATTCTTCTACCTCCTGAATAGATCTGCCATCTTCTTGAGAGCATGAGCCTTGATCAATGTCTCTATAACTGGCTTCTTCGGATCCTCCTCTGCTGGTAGGGTGAAATTTTCCTTCAGCGCGGTCCAAAGTTCATCTTTTTGTCTATCTTCGACAAAAGAAACTTGAGGGTCTTCCTTCTTAAGCTTATAACATTGGTGGATGTTGATCGGGATCATGTCCCTAAAAAGAACCCCACACAAAGCAGAAAATGCTTCCTTGGTCCGGAGGGGTTGAATCGGTTGGCCATCGCGCGCGATTCTGTGATTGTGAACCTTTCATCCGGGCGCAACTTTTTCTTCGGGCCTCGTCTCATTACCGAAGTGTTGCTCGATCCGAAGGGCTATAAAAGAAGAAAGAAGAGCTAATATATGTACATACAAAAACAATTAAGGCATCAATTATCTAGTCAGCACATGCTTAATATATATATATATATATATATATATATATATATACCTCACCGGACTTTGCAATAGCTGACCATGACTCCATTCGGTCATCGAAGCCGTCATCACAGTCGCCGGAGCCACCATCATGATCTTGACTTACCTCCTCCATTGTTTGATCACCGTAGCTTGCTCCCTCTCCTTCCGGACCATTGGTTTCATTGAGAAATATCGACAAGACATCACCTCCGTCACAGATTATGTCCCCCAATATCTCTTCTTGTTCGAAGTCTCTTTGTTGATCCATAGTTTCTGCAAATATTACAACATGGCAATTAATATACAAACATGACAGATGGATATATTAATAGTGGCAAACATAGACCCCTCGGCGATCCTTAACCCTCGACCCCTCGACGACGACACTCGACCCTCATCCCCTCGGTGACCCTTGACCCCCTACCCTAGCTAGTTCCGGTCCTCGACCGCTCGGATTCTCTTAACCTTTAAGGGATTTAACAAGATGGCGCCATTATGGATGTGCAAAAAAATGGTCCCTATTTTTTTCCTGATCTCATCTACCCTTCTATATGTCACGCGTTGTCTAGTGTCAAAGGATTCAATACTTTGACACAAGAGAACATGCACATATAGAATGGTAGATGAAATCAGGAAAAAATAGGGATCAACTTAATTATGCACATCCATAGTGGGGGCATTCTTGATAAATCTCTTATAAATCTTGAGAGAGTTTGTCGGGTAGGGGAGGGAGGGGTACGAGATCGACAATGTTTTTTTTCTATGGTTTGGGTGTCCTCGAGAGTTAGTCGAGCGAGAGGGGATTGATCGACGTCCCCTTGTCGACCCCTCGGCGATCCTTGACCCTCGACCCTCATCCCCTCGGCGACCCTTGACCCCCTACCCTAGCTAGTTCCGATCCTCGACCGCTCGAATTCTCTTAACCTTTAAGGGATTTAACAAGATGGTGCCATTCTGGATGTGCAGAAAATGGTCCATATTTTCCTGATCTCAAGAAAACCATTGCTTCATCATTTGACGAAAGTAACAGGCGCATAACGGTACGAAGCTCTCCAAAATTGTTTCAGAACAGAGTCCCGGATAGGATAATTCGCTTTTTGGTACGAAGTTCAACAAGAGCCTTCCGAATATCGCTATTTGGAAGGCCTTTGCTGAAATCCGTACCAAAAAGCGAATCATCCTATCCAGGAGTCCGTTCCGAAATAACTTTGAAGAGTTTCATAGCGTCATACGCCTGTTACTTCCAGTAAATGATGTAGACATGGATGAGATTAGAAAAAATGGATCAACTTGTGCACATCCATAATGGGGGCATTCTTGTTAAATGGAGACCCTCGACCCCTCGACGACCCTCAACCCCTCGGTGACCCTTGCCCCCCTACCCTATATAGTTCCGATCCTCAAACGCTCGGATTCTCTTAACCTTTAAGGGATTTAACAAGATGGCGCCATTCTGGATGTGCAGAAAATGATCCATATTTTTCTTGATCTCAAGAAAACCGTTGCTTCATCATTTGCCGAAAGTAACAGGCGCATAATGGTACGAAGCTCTCCAAAATTGTTTAGAATGGAGTCCCGGATAGGATAATTTGCTTTTTGGTACAAAGTTTAGCAAGATCCTTCCAAATATCGCTATTTGGAAGGCCTTTGCTGAAATTCATACCAAAAAGCGAATCATCTTATCCAGAACTACGTTCCAAAACAACTTTGAAGAGTTTCGTAGCATCATATGCCTGTTACTTCCAAGAAATGATGTAGCCGCGGATGAGATCAGGAAAAAAATGGATCAACTTGTGCACATCCATAATGGGGGCATTCTTGTTAAACGGATACCCTCGACCTTGGCGATCCTCGACCCTCGACCCTCGACCCCTCGACCCTCGACCCTTGACCGTCGACACCTCAATGACCCTCGACCCTTGACCCCTCGACGACCCCTAGACCCTCGACTCTCAATGACCCTCGACCCTCGATGACGCTCGACCCTCGATGACCCTCGACCCATCAATGACCCTCGACCCCTCGACGACCCTTGACCATCGACCCTCGACGACCCTTGACCCCTTTATGACCCTCGATCCCTCATCGACCCTCTACCCGTGACGACCCTCGACCCTCGACTCTCGATTACCCTCTACCCTCAATGACCCTCAACACTCGACCCCTCGACGACCCTCGACACTCGAACCCTCAACGACCCTCGACCCCTGGGCGACCCTCGACCCTAGTTACTGACACCCTAGTTCCTGACATCGTCGTTCCCGATAAAAGATAAGAAGAGGAGGAAGAAGAAAAAATAGAGAAGAAGAAGAAGAAGAAGAAGAAATAGAAAAAAAGAAGTAAAAATAGGAGAAGAAGAAGGAATAGAGGAGAAGAAGAAAAATAGAAAAATATTTTCCTTCTTCTCCTCTATTTCTTATTCTTCTCCTCTTTTTTCTCTTCTTCCTCTTATTTTTTTCTCCTCTTCTTCCACTCCTCTTATTCCCTTCTTATTCTCCTTCTTCCTCTTCTTATTTTCCTTTTTCCTCTCCTCCTTTTTCTTCTTCTTCCTTCTTCCTTCTTCCTCTTTTCTTCTTTTTCCTTATTTTTCTTTTTCCTCTCCACTAACCTAAAATCTATACTAACCTAAAGTCTATAACAACCTAACAAAAAAGAATAAATCATCTATATATATATGAAAAAAACATACATCATATGAAAAAAAATCATACATCAATACATACAACAAAAAACCATACAAAAAAAAACAGGTGGCGGCCCTCACAGCAAGGACGGCGACGACGAGGCAGGGTGACGGCGTCAGGGCAGGGGCGGCGCGGGGACGACAGGGGTAGACGGCGGCGACGACGGGCGCGGGATGGCGACGACGGGTGCGGGGCGACGGCGATGGTGATGGCGGGCGCGGGCGACGGCGACGGCAACGGCGGGCGCGGGCAACGGCGGCGGCGGGGACGACAGGGAAGCCTGGCAGCGTCATTGTCATCGGCATCGTCGGGGGAAAAATGAGATGAATACTAAAAATTTGGATAAGTGTTGCTTATATACCAAGATCATTGGTCCCGGTTGGTGGCACCAACCAGAACCAATGCCCCCCTTTAGTCCCGGTTGGTGCCACCAACTGGGACCAAAGCCCTCTTTTCAGCAGCCCAAAGGGCGGGAAGCAGGGGCCTTTGGTCCCGGTTGGTGGCACCAACCGGGACTAAAGGGGGGCATTGGTTACGGTTTGTGCCACCAACCGGGACCAATGCACCCCTTTAGTCCCGGTTGGTGCCACCAACCGGGACCAAAGGTGTAACACCCACGATGCGGCTATATCTCTCAAGTGTCGAGGCACGACTTAGAGGCATAACCGCATGGTGGTTTTGTCGCAAGAAGGGTCATCTTCACACCATCCCATGTAATGAACAAGAATGGGATAAAGAGTTGGCTTACAATAGCCACTACACACAAGTACTTAAATAAAGCATACATCAATCAGAGTACACACATAGTCCGACTACGGACAAATCCAAAAGAAAAGAAGATAACCCAACTGCTAGATCCCCGATCGTCCCAACTGGGCTCCACTACTGATCAAGATGAAATGAAACATAGCAACGACCAAGATCTTCATTGAGCTCCCAACTGAGCTCGGTTGCATCACCGACACTGGTATCATCGACACATGCAACTGTTGTGATAGTATCTGGTGAGTTACGAGGACTCAGCAATCTCAAAACCCACTAGATCAAGACTATTTAAGCTTATGGGTAGGAAGTGGTAATGAGGTAGAGTTGCAACAAGCACTAAGAAAATATGGTGGCTAACATACACAAATAAGAGCGAGAAGAGAAGCAACGGAACGGTCGAGAAGCTAGAAGTGATCAAGAAGTGATCCTGAAACTACTTACACACAATCATAACACAAAGACCGTGTTCACTTCCCGGACTCCGCCGAAAAGAGACCATCACGGCTACACACGCGGTTGATGCCTTTTAATTAAGTCAAGTGTCAAGTTCTCTACAACCGGATATTAAAAAATTCCCATCTGCCACATAACCGCGGGCACGGCTCTCAAAAGTTTATACCCTGCAGGGGTGTCCCAACTTAGCCCATCACAAGCTCTCACGGTCAATGAAGGATATTCCTTCTCCGAGGAAGACCCGATGAGTCTCGGAATCCAGGTTACAAGAATTTCAAATGGTAAAACAAGACCAGCAAGACCGCCCGAATGTGCCGACAAATCCCGATAGGAGCTGCACATATCTCGTTCTCAGGGCACACCAGATAAGCTAAGCGTATGAGTACCAACATAACCCAAGTTGCCAAGGGACGATCCCGCATGGTGCTCTAGTTTGTACCAACACTCAGAGGAGCACTGGCCCGGGGGGGGGGGGGTAAAATAAAGATGACCCTTGAGTCTGTAGAACCCAAGGAAAAAAGGCTTAGGTGGCAAATGTTAAAACTAAGGGTGGGCCTTGATGGATGATTTTTATTCAAAGCGAACTGTCAAGGGGGTCCCATAAATCACCCAACCGCGTAAGGAACGCAAAATCAAGGAACATAACACCGGTATGACGGAAACTAGGGCGGCAAGAATGGAACAAAACACCAGGCATAAGGTCGAGCTTTCCACCCTTTACCAAGTATATAGATGCATTAATTAAATAAGAGATATTGTGATATCCCAACATAATCCTGTCCATCATGGAGCAATCTTCAACTTCACCTGCAACTAACAATGCTATAAGAGGGGCTGAGCAAAAGCGGTAACATAGCCAAACAACGGTTTGCTAGGAAAGGTGGGTTAGAGGCTTGACATGGCAATATGAGAGGCATGGTAAACAAGTGATAGGTAGCGCAGCATAGCGATAGAACGAAGCAACTAGCAGGCAAAGATAGAAGTGATATCGAGGGTAATGGTCATCTTTCCTGAGACCCCGCAAAGAAGAAGAACGAGACCGTGAAGAAGACAAGCGGGCGTAATCGAACGAATCCTCACAACTACGGAACGAAACCAAAGCTAATGAGAGAAGCAACCCGAAAGAAGCAAACAACATGGTAAACACATAAGCATAAACATGGCATGATTCACAATCAATTATGATACATGAACGGTTTAAATAGGCATGGCATGGCAAAGTGCAACAAACGATACTACAAGTTAAGTGGAGATCAATATGCAACTCGTTGCATATTGATGAAACACCACATTCAATCATTTAGTTTGCTCTTGTTTATGCTACTCATGAATATTAAGTGTTGTTAAATATGGCAAGGGGTGAAGCATAATGAAACTACCTATCTAGGCAAGTTTAAATGAGGCCGGAACACCAAACAACAATTCCGGAAAATCCTCATATGCATATTTTTGGAATTGGTACTGTTCTGCCCTAAACCATATTTTAGAGTTGTTGAACATGCAAAGTAATGCCACCATATTAAACTATGCATTTTTCCACCCCATTTACATATAAAGTTTATTTAAAACCGAGCTACGGTTATTTAGTTATGAAATAAAACATTTTAGCATGGCATTTAGAAAATTAAAAGCAAACATCATTTTAAACATTTTAACATGGATGGAAGTGTCAAATTATGAAACTAGATGAAATTCTAAGCATTTTACATATTTAAATCATTTTAATCTGATGCACCATTTGTGAGTTATTAAATGTATGATCTAGAAGGACTTTTATGTAAAACAGACGTTCACTGGATAATGCTAAAATCGCAGATATGAAAAATACTACACTGGGCCGAATCGTTCATGGAACTTTTCATAATCTTCATACATGTCTGTCTTGCCCTCCAATCCCACGATGTCTCTTTTTCCTGAAAGAACTGTGTGGCGCTTTGGCTCATTGTATGATGTATCCACTTCCTTATCTTTTCTTTTTCTCGGTTTGGTACACATGTCCTTCACATAGAAAACCTGCGCCACGTCATTGGCTAGGACGAATGGTTCGTCTATGTACCACAGATTGTTCAGATCCACTGTTGTCATTCTGTACTGTGGGTCTACCTGTACCCCGCCCCCTGACAGATTGGCCCATTTGCACTTAAACGAAGGGACCTTAATATCATGTCCATAGTCAAGTTCCCATATGTCCACTATGTAACCATAATATGTGCCATTTCCCCTCTTGGTTGCTGCATCAAATCAGACACCATTGTTTTGGTTGGTGCTCTTTTGATCTTGGGCGATCGTGTAAAATGTATTCCCATTTATCTCGTACCCTTTGTAAGTCATTACAGTCGAAGATAGTTCCCTCGCCAACGAGTACAGGTCATCAGAAACAGTGTTGTCACCCCTGAGACGTGTTTGCAACCAACTGCCGAAACTCCTGATGTGTTCACATGTAATCCCGTCATCACACTGGTCCGGGTGTTTGGAGCGCAGAATGTTCTTGTGTTCATCAACATACATGGTAACCAAGGTAGAATTCTGTAGAACTGTGTAGTGTGCTTGAGACCAAGAATGCCCGTCCCTACATATTATTAAGTCCCCTCCTAGCGTGCCTTTTCCACCCAGTCTCCCCGCATACCACGATTGAGGGAGAGCTATCTTCTTCAGGTCAGGAATGAAGTCAACACAAAACCCAATGACATCCTTTGTTTGATGGCTCATGGAGATGCTTCCTTCTGGCCTAGCGCGGTTACGGACATATTTCTTTAGGACTCCCATGAACCTCTCAAAGGGGAACATATTGTGTATAAATACAGGGCCCAGAACAACAATCTCGTTAGCTAGATGAACTAGGACATGCGTCATGATATTGAAGAAGGATGGTGGGAACACTAGCTCAAAACTGACAAGACATTGCGCCACATCACTCCTTAACCTTGGTAGGATTTCTAGATTGATCAGCTTCTGAGAGATTGCATTGAGGAATGAACATAGCTTCACAATGGCTAATCAAACGTTTTCCGGTAGAAGCCACCTCAATGCAACCAGAAGCAGTTGCGTCATAATGATGTGGCAGTCATGAGATTTTAGGTTCTGGAAACTTTTTCTCTACCATATTTATTATTCCCTTTATATTCGACGAGTAGCCAGACGGGACCTTCATACTGAGCAAGCATTCAAATAAGAGTTCCTTCTCTTCTTTGGTAAGAGGGTAGCTGGCAGGACCTTCATACTACTTTGGAGGCATGCCATCTTTTTCGTGCCAATGTTCCAGGTCCTCCCGTGCCTCCGGTGTATATTTTGTCTTCCCATACACACCCAAGAAGCCTAGCAGCTTCACGCAAAGGTTCTTCGTCACGTGCATCACGTTGATTGAAGAGCGGACTGATACGTCTCCAACGTATCTATAATTTTTGAAGCATTCATGCTATTTTATTCTCTGTTTTGAATGATTATGGGCTTTATTATACACTTTTATATTACTTTTGGGACTAACCTATTAACCGGAGGCCCAGCCCATATTGTTGTTTTATTGCATGTTTCAGTATTTTGAAGAAAAGGAATATGAAACGGAGTCCAAAACAAAATGAAACCTTCGGCGGCGTGATTTTTTGGAAGAATATGATCCTAGAGACTTGGAGTTCACGTCAGAAGATCCTCGAGGAGGCCAGGAGATAGGGGGGGGCACCCCCCTACTGGGCGCGCCCCCTGTCTCGTCGGCCCCTCGAGCACCCCCCGACCGACTTCTTTCGCCAATATAGTCCCACATACCCTAAAAGCATCCACGGAGAAGATAGATTGGGAGTTCCGCCTCCGCAAGCCTCTGTAGCCACCAAAAACCTCTCGGGAGCCTGTTCCGGCACCCTGCCGGAGGGGGAACCCATCACCGGTGGCCATCTTCATCATCCCGACGCTCTCCATGACGAGGAGGGAGTTGTCCACCCTCGGGGTTGAGGGTATGTACCAATAGCTATGTGTTTGATCTCTCTCTCTCTCTCTCTCGTGTTCTCTCTATGGCATGATCTTGATGTATCGCGAGCTTTGCTATTATAGTTGGATCTTATGATGTTTCTCCCCCTCTACTCTCTTGTGATGAATTGAGTTTCCCTCTTGAAGTTATCTTATCCGATTGAGTCTTTGATTTGAGAACACTTGATGTATGTCTTGCCGTGTTTATCTGTGGTGACAATGGGATATCACGTGCCACTTGATGTATATTTTGGTGACCAACTTGTGGGTTCCGCCCATGAACCTATGCATAGGGGTTGGCACACGTTTTCTTGACTCTTCGGTAGAAACTTTGGGGCACTCTTTGATGTAATTTGTGTTGGTTGGATGAATTTGAGATTGTGTGACGCATATCGTACAATCATGCCCACAAATACGTGAGGTGACAATGGAGTATCTAGGTGACATTAGGGTTTTGGTTGATTTGTGTCTTAAGGTGTTATTATAGTATGAACTCTACGATGGATCGAGCGGAAAGAATAGCTCTATGTTATTTTACTACGAACTCTTGAATAGATCGATCAAAAAGGATAACTTTGAGGTGGTTTCGTACCCTACCATAATCTCTATGTTTGTTCTCCGCTATTAGTGGCTTTGGAGTGACTCTTTGTTGCATGTTGAGGGATTGTTATATGATCTATCTATGTTATTATTGTTGAGAGAACTTGCACTAGTGAAAGTATGAACCTTAGGCCTTGTTTCCTATCATTGCAATACCGTTTGTGCTCACTTTTATCATTAGTTACCTTGTTGTTTTTATTATTTCATATTACAAAAACCTATATCTACTATCCATATTGCACTTGTATCACCATCTATTCTCCGAACTAGTGCACCTATACAATTTACCATTGTATTGGGTGTGTTGGGGACACAAGAGACTCTTTGTTATTTGGTTGCAGGGTTGCTTGAGAGAGACCATCTTCATCCTACGCCTCCCACGGATTGCTAAACCTTAGGTCATCCACTTGAGGGAAATTTGCTACTGTCCTACAAACCTGTGCACTTGCAGGCCCAACAACGTCTATAAGAAGAAGGTTGTGTAGTAGACATCAAGCTTTTTTCTGGCGCCGTTGCCGGGGAGGCTAGGCAAGCGGCACTCACACCCCGTCAACTAAGATCTTTTCTGGCGCCGTTGCCGGGGAGGTGAGTGCTTGAAGGTATATCTTTAGATCTTGCAATCAAATCTGTTTGTTTCTTGTTTTATCACTAGTTTAGTTTATAAAAGAAAACTACCAAAAAAAGGAGTTAAGTTTATCTCATACACTTCGTCTTTTTAATATCTTTCTTGAGAATGATGAAAAGGAAAATTGTGCTCAAGTGCTAGAAGAATAATTGCATAGAATGCTTGGTACTAAATCTTTGAATGATGAGCATGATTTCAATGTTATTAGTATGAACTCCTTGAATATCCATAGTACTAATGATCATTGATCTAGTCATGATGAAAATATCTCTTATAAGCATGTCAACTTTTGTGGAGTGCATGTTTGCATGAACACACCAAATAGAGAAGATATATATTGCAAGAGGCATAAGCACTTAGAAACTAAATGGTTGCAAGAAAGGCTAAATGTGAGTGCTGAAAATTTAAATTTCCTTTGCCGTACTTGTGAACTATGCAATGAACGTGGTCATTTACATATCCTATGCAAATTGTTTCATGATCGAATCGTGTCCAAAAATTGTGATGATTTGATCTCCCTTGCTCATTATAATGAACTTAGTTTGCTTTTGGGTTATGAAGAATTGAAACGTTTAATGAAGGACCTTCCAGAATTTGCCCATGAGAAATTCCTTGATATTGATCTAGAGAAGATTTATTTGTATTGTGCGGTGAATTGCATTGAAAATCCTTATATTGCCAATTACCTAAAGAAAAGAAAGCAAATAGAAGATGATGAGAATACTAATGAAAGGGAAGAGACTTCCCAATATCCTCCTATTATTTATTATGATGAATCAGGTAACGAGGATGAGCTTTCTATTCAACCAATCTAATCAATAAGGAGCTCAAAGAGGAAGGTTGAACCCACACATAATGTGAAAAAGAAAAGGAAAAGAAGGGCAACAAAGGTAAAAAGGTATCCCTCCCAAATTATGTTGCTCCTACTACTCATTGCGATGATGATAATTGCTATACTATTGGTGCTATCCATACTATTAATGATGAGAGTGATTATGCTTATGATATGAAAAGTCCCAAGCTTGGGGAAGCTATGTTTGATGAGGATGAAATATTTGAGAATATATTTGCTGAAATTAATGTTTGTCCCAAGCTTGGGGATGCTATGTTTAATGAAGATGATATTTTTAGCATCCGAAGTTTTGATATGCAAAGTTGTTATGATGATAGCATGCGTCTTACCTATGATGATTATATTGATGAAAGTGGGTTTGGAAGAGTGTCAACTTTAGGAAGAAGTGATCCCACTATTTTGGAGGATGTTGAATCTTATTGTGATGAATACGAAAGTGGATTTGGAAGAGTGTCAACTTTATTTAGTGATTCCACTATCTTGGGAGAGGTTTCAATCGATTATGATGAGAACAAAGTTGCTACTTATGATGATTATTGTGATGAAACTTATGCTATAAAAAGTAGTGATGATTATATTTACAAATCTTGTCATGATTATGATTACCCTTTTTCTGAACATTACTCTTTTAGTGTGGAAACAATTTTTAGTGTTCAAGTCTTTTATGATACTCCCACTATTCCGAATGAGAAGAAATTTTCCTATGTGGAGAGTGGTAAATTTTCTATGGTTGTAGATCATGAAAAGAATGCTTTAGGTGCTAGTTATATTGTTGAATTCATTCATGATGCTACTGAAAATTATTATGAGGGAGGAACATATGCTAGTATGAATTGCAATAATATCAAGTTTCCTCTCTATGTGTTGAAAATCTTGAAGCTATGCTTGTTCTACCTTCCTATGCAAGTTGATTATTGTTCCCATAAGTTGTTTGATCACAAAATCCCTATGCATAGGAAGTGGGTTAGGCTTAAATGTGCTAGTCATATGCTTCATGATGCTCCCGTTATGTTTCAATTCTTATCTTTTATGTGAGCATCATTGTCATCATCATGCCTAGCTAGAAAGGCATTAGAGAAAAGCGCTTGTTGGGAGACAACCCAATATTTATCCTTACTGTTTTTGTGTGTCCAAATGATTATGCTACTGTAGTAATCATGTTTTATAGCTTTTGTTTCAATAAAGTGCCAAGTAAGACCTTTAGGATAGCTTATGGTGATAGTTGTGTTGATCCTGCTGAAAATCAGAAACTTTTGCACCCATTAAATTAGTTTTGTTAATTCATAGAAACGTGCTTCTGATATGATTCGTTTTCCTCTGGATTGGTACACAAATGGCTTAGGACTTACTAATTTGGTAGAATTTTTGCAGTTCCAGAAGTATATGTTTGATACAGATTACTACAGACTGTTCTGTTTTTTACAGATTCTATTTTCTATGTGTTGTTTGCTTATTTTGATGAATCTATGAGTAGTGTCGGAGGATATCAACCATATATAAGTTGGAATACAGTACATATTACACCAATATGAACTTAGAATGAGTTCATTACAGTACCAAAGTGGTGGTTTTATTTTCTTATACTAACGGAGCTTACGAGTTTTCTGTTGAGTTTTGTGTTGTGGAGTTTTCAAGTTTTGGGTAAAGATTCGATGGACTATGGAATAAGGAGTGGCAAGAGCCTAAGCTTGGGGATGCCCAAGGCACCCCAAGATAATATTCAAGAATAGCCAAAATCCTAAGCTTGGGGATGCTCCGGATGGCATCCCCTCTTTCGTCTTCGTTCATCGGTAACTTTACTTGGAGCTATATTTTTATTCACCACATGACATGTGTTTTGCTTGGAGCGTCATTTTCTTTTGTTAGTATTTGCTTGATGTTATTTATGTTAATGTTTTTCATCTTTAGTTTCAATAAAAATGTCAAGGATAGCCTTTGCCATGCTTATTTTGCTAGTATACATGTTGCTGTTTGAAAACAAAAAGTTTACCGCTGTTGAAAAAATTCCCTAGAAAAGTCAGAGAATGGTATAAAAATGTTGAATTTTTTTGAATATTGAGCTCTGATAAATCTTCTACAACATAGTATTTTTCTCATAATTTTTGGAGTTAGGGAAGTATTGATACTCTTGCATTCTTTACAGACTGTACTGTTTTGGCAGATTGCTGTTATGTTAGCATTGTTTGCATATGGTTGCTTGTTTAATGATTCTATTTGAGGATAGGAGTATTAAATATGAATAGGCATTTAGTATGCAATGTTGAATAATAATTTTAGTGATTTGTTACAGTAGAAAATGATAAGGTTTTGCATTGGTTTATACTAACCTATCTCACGAGTTCTTGTTGAGTTTGGTGTGGATGAAGCTTTTGATAAAAAGAGAAACCATGATATGAGAGGAATTAAGGAGACACAAAAGTTCAAGCTTGGGGATTCCCAAGGCACCCCAAGATAATATGTCAAGAAGTCTCAAGCATCTAAGCTTGTGGATGCCCCGTAGGCATCCCACCTTTCTTCTTCAACAACTATCGGTTAGTATTGGTTGAACCTAAGTTTTTGCTTCTTAACATGAGTTGTGCTATCCTTGCAATGTCATTTTGTTTTGTTTTGCTTGCTGTTTGAATACAATACCAAGATCTTAAATTCTTAAATGAGAGACAGTCTTCACATAGTTACATAATTATTTAGCTACTCATTGATCTTCACTTATATCTATTGGGAGTTGTAGCGACCAGACCTCGAACAGTCTGATCTCTGTGCATCAGTGTCATCCCTGGATCAGTAATGCTGACACGCACAGTACTTGAAGGATTTATAATAGAGTAGCAATCACACACTTATTACATCGAAAGACTCAAAGAAGAACTTATTACAATAAATATGGCTTAAGGCCATCTAACAACGATAACAGCGGAAGGCTTGGAAGATAGGTGAGTCCATCAACTCCAATGACATCATTGAGTATAGAACCACGACCTAAAAGAACCTTACTCGTCGTCTGAAAAGTCTGCAACATGAACGTTGCAGCCCGAAATGGGTCAGCAGATGGAATATGCTGGCAATGTAACACATAGAGAGTAATGAAAAAAATAAAGCTATACTAGATGCATATATGGCTGGCGGAAAGCTCTATGGTTATAGTTTTTGCATAAAGCTAATTTTTCCCTACTGCAAAGGAATAAATTTTATTTAACTATCATGGTGGTTGTTAAACATTGAGAGTGTAGACACCATCTCAATCCCAATTACACATCTTCATTAAAACCCGACAATATTAATTAAAGTGACATGATGAGATTCACATGATAATCCAAGTACTAGATACTCAAGATCTCCATAACCGGGGACACGGCTAACCATGATTAGTTTATACACTCTACAGAGGTTTGCCCACTTTTCCCCGCAAGACTCGATCTCCTCCGTTAGATTTCTCGCACTACATGGTGTTTGAGAAACGGACGACCGAGACATAGTCTTTCAGAAGCGCTAGCACCTTACGATGGGTAGACCGTTACACCTACTTTCCCCTACATCTGCTAGTCTATCACTGTAAGAGTTCGCACGACTTAATCAACTATGCTAGAGCCCATAGTAGCTTGTGGCTACACACGGAAGTTTCTAGCATGAATAATCTCATGATCCCTTTGAGCCTGGGTGGCGGTCCATAAAAAAAACAGGCAATCCTGGAATACCCACATACCTCAATCCACCCAAATGTGAATTAAACTTGCCACGTTAAATAAACCATTAATTAAACAAACTCACATCTGTCATGGATACACTCACCCAATCCACGTCTACTAGCATAGCATGGCATAATAAGCAAACGTAGAGTAACTCCCAAAGGTTTGATAATAAAACAGGTAATAGGTACTACCTCATGTACTTCCCAAACCCACATATTAAATCAGATCCTAATCATGCAATTGTTTGAGGATTGATCTAACGCAATAAAACTGGGTAATAAGGAGGTATGATCAAAGTGTTACTTGGCTTGCTGATGATCCGCGAAACCTAGCGATTCGAAGTAGCAAGCGGCGCACTCTAGGTACTCTATTGCAAACAAACAAGCATACAATAAGCACTCATCTAATGCTAAATTAAAACTCAAATAAAAGATCAAACCAGAAAATTCAACTTAAGAACTCCGGTTTGCAAAAAGAATCAAAACAAACGAAGCAATGAAAGTCAAACGGCGAAAGAAACAAACTTCGTTTACTAATCTGGACTTAAGTCAAACTTTACAGTAGCTAAAACTTGTTTGAGTTGATTAATCAGAAAGAGGGTTTCGAGACAAAACTCTAGGCGCTTGAATCGCCTGATGCCGATAAACGAGTGAAAAGTTAAACTAGAACGAAAAACAGATCGGAAATCACGATCAGAAATAATCGAGGAAAATCCGAGAAAAAGAAAAACTGACGAACAGGCTAATGAATGAACGTTCGCTGTCTGCGGCTAAACGACGAAAACCATTCGTTAAAACGAACGCACGGACGAACGTCCACTAAATAAACTAAACCGAAAAATAACGGATCTAGTTTTTTTTAAAACCGAACGAAAAAGCGGCGGAAAAACCAAACGGTTTTTCACGAGAAAAACCGCCGGCGGCGAGGCGGCGGCTTACTCCGGCGAAGGGCGGCGGGTTCGGGCGGGGCGGCGGCGTCCGAGGCGGCGGCTGCGTGCGGCGTCGGCGGTGGCGTGCGGCGTCGGCGGCGGCAGGCAGCGGTGGCGCGGGATCCGGGGCGGCGGCGGCGGCTTAGGGTTAGGGTTTCGGGGCGGGGCGGGCTGGCGGCTAGTGGGCTCGGGCGGCGCATTATAAAGGCCCCGGCTAGGCGGAGTCCTGGCCGAACATGGCCCAAAGTCGGTTTCGTGTTTTTTTAAACATTATGCGCAGAAAAACAAATAAAAGAAATACTAAACGGACTCCAAAAATCCCGAAATAAATTTTCCCCGACTTCTAAAATCAAGCCGGTTAAGATGAAAATTTATTTGGGGCCTAAATGCAATTTTGAAAAACGCGCATTTTTCCTAAATTCAAATAAAATAGCAATAAACTCCAAAATAAAATCTTATTTGATTTTATTATCAAATCCTCAATATTTCTTTATTTTGGGAAAGTCATTTTATTACCTCTCTCATATTTTCATAGTAGAAATAATTGAAGATCAAATAAATAAAATCAAATGATCCTATTTTCAAAATTTGAGAAAACCCAAATATGAAAATAACGAAATTCCCAACTCTCTCCGTGGGTCCTTGAGTTGCATGAAATTTCTCGGATCAAGCCAAAATGCAATAAAATATGATATGCAATCATGATCTATGTATAACATTCCAAATTGAAAATTTGGGATGTTACAAACCTACCCCCCTTAAGATGAATCTCGCCCTCGAGATTCGGGTTGGCTAGAAAATAGGTGATGGTGGTCCTTCAGCAGATCTTCCTCTCGCTCCCATGTGGCTTCATCCTCAGTGTGGTGGCTCCACTAAACTTTGTAAAACTTGATAACCTTGTTGCGGGTGACTCGGCTGGCATACTCAAGAATCTTGATCGGTTTCTCCTCATAGGTCAAATCACTATCCAACTGAATTGCTTCCAGAGCACTGTATCTCTTAGCGGTATATCAGTCATCTCTGTGTGGCATTTCTTCAACTGGGAAACATGGAACACATCGTGAACTCCTGACAATCCTTAGGGCAATTCCAATTTGTAAGCAACTTCTCCCATTGGCTCCAGAACTTTGTAAGGTCCCACAAAACGTGGCGCTAACTTTCCCTTAACTCCAAAGCACTTAACTCCCTGAAGTGGAGATACACGAAGATAAACTCTGCCTCCGACTTCATAAACGGTCTCCTTGCGTTTAGAATCTGCATAGCTCTTCTGCCTGGATTGGGCTACTTTGAGCCTATCGCGAATCAACTTCACCTTCTATTCAAACTCCTTAATCAAATCCGGTCCAAACAACTGACGGTCTCCAACTTCATCCCACGATAATGGGGTCCTACACCTCCTTCCGTACAAAGCTTCAAAAGGGGCCATCTTTAGACTGGATTGATAATTGTTTTTGTAGGAGAATTCTGCATACGGCAAATTATCGTCCCAACTAGATCCATAATCTAGCGCACAAGCTCTTAGCATATCCTCCAAAATCTGATTGACTCTCTCGGTCTGTCCATCTGTCTACGGGTGAAAAGCTGTATTGAACTCTAACCTGGTACCCAAAGTTTCGTGCAACTGATTCCAGAACTTTGAGGTAAACTGGGTTCCTCTATATAATACAATGCTCCTCGGAATTCCATGCAAACATACGATCCTGGTCATGTATATCTTTGCCAACTTAGCACTGGTGTAGGTGGTCTTCACTGGGATGAAATGAGCTACCTTCGTGAAACGATTGACTACAACCCAAATCGAGTCGTAGCCTGATCGAGTATTGGGCAATCCTGTGATAAAATCCATACCTAGCTTATCCCACTTCCATTCGGGTATTGGCAATGGTTATAACAATCCTGCTAGCTTTTGATGCTCTGCCTTCACTCTCTGACATACATCACAAACTGCTACATACTCCACAATATCCTTCTTCATTCCGGTCCACCAGAAAGTATCCTTCAAATCCAAATACATGTTGGTATTTCTTGGGTGAATCGAGTACGGTGAATCATGGGCCTCCTGTAGAATCAACTTCCTGATCTCCAGATCATTGGGCACATAAACGCGGTCCTCAAACCATAAGGTATCGTGCTCATCCTCACGAAATCCTTTAGCTTTTCCTTTGCTCATCTTCTCCTTTATAGAGGCAATCTCCTGGTCAGTCTTCTAAGCTTCTCTGGTTTTATCCATCAGAGTTGACTGAATCTCCAATGCTGCTACATAGCCTCTCGGAACTATCTCCAAACATAGTTCACGAAGGTCCTCGCCTAACTCCTTTGGTAACTCTTCGGTCATGAGTGTGTTTACATGGCTCTTACGGCTCAACGCATCGGCTACTACGTTAGCCTTCCCGGGGTGATAATGCAATCTTATATTATAATCCTTGATGAGTTCCAACCATCTCCTTTGCCTGAGATTCAACTCCTTCTGCGTGAAAATGTACTTTAAACTCTTGTGATCCGTGTGTTGGGGAACGTAGTAATTTCAAAAAAATTCCTACGCACACGCAAGATCATGGTGATGCATAGCAACGAGAGGGTAGAGTGTCGTCCACGTACCCTCGTAGACCAAAAGAGGAAGCGTTAGAACAACGCGGTTGATGTAGTCGTACGTCTTCACGGCCCGACCGATCAAGCACCGAAACTACGACACCTCCGAGTTCTTGCACACGTTCAGCTCGATGACGTCCCTCGAACTCCGATCCAGCCGAGTGTCGAGGGAGAGTTCCGTCAGCACGACGGCATGGTGGCGATCTTGATGTTCTACCGTTGCAGGGCTTCGCCTAAGCACCGCTACGATATTATCGAGGTGGACTATGGTGGAGGGGGCACCGCACACGGCTAAGAGATCCAAGGGATCAATTGTTATTGTGCCTAGAGGTGCCCCCCCGCCCCCGTATATAAAGGAGCCATGGGGAGGGGGTCGGCTGGCCAGGAGGGGCGCGCCAGGAGGAGTCCTTCTCCCACCGGGAGTAGGACTGCCCTCCTTCCTTGTTGGAGTAGGAGAGAAGGAAAGAGGGGGAGAGGAGGAAGGAAAAGGGGCATGCACCCCTTGTCCAATTCGGACCAGAGGGGGGCTGCGCGCCTCCTTCCTTTCGGCCTCTCTCCTTTATTCCCGTATGGCCCAATAAGGCCCATATTCTTCCCGGCGAATTCCCGTAACTCTCCGGTACTCCGAAAAATACCCGAATCACTCGGAACCTTTCCGAAGTCCGAATATAGTCATCCAATATATTGATCTTTACGTCTCGACCATTTGGAGACTCCTCGTCATGTCCCCAACCTCATCCGGGACTCCGAACTCCTTCGGTACATCAAAACACATAAACTCATAATATAACTGTCATCAAAACCTTAAGCGTGCGGACCCTACGAGTTCGAGAACAATGTAGACATGACCGAAACACGTTTTCGGTCAATAACCAATAGCGGAACCTGGATGCTCATATTGGCTCCCACATATTCTACGAAGATCTTTATCGGTCAAACCGCATAACAACATACGTTGTTCCCTTTGTCATTGGTTTGTTACTTTGCCCGAGATTTGATCATCGGTATCTTGATACCTAGTTCAATCTCGTTACCGGCAAGTCTCTTTACTCGTTCCGTAATACATCATCCCGCAACTAACTAATTAGTTACAATGCTTGCAAGGCTTATAGTGATGTGCATTATCGAGTGGGCCCAGAGATACCTCTTCGACAATCGGAGTGACAAATCCTAATCTCGAAATACGCCAACCCAACATGTACCTTCGGAGACACCTGTAGAGCTCCTTTATAATCACCCAGTTATGTTGTGACGTTTGGTAGCACACAAAGTGTTCCTCCGGTAAACGGGAGTTGCATAATCTCATAGTCATAGGAACATGTATAAGTCATGAAGAAAGCAATAGCAACATACTAAATGATCAAGTGCTAAGCTAACAGAATGGGTCAAGTCAATCACATCATTCTCCTAATGATGTGATCCCGTTAATCAAATGACAACTCTTTTGTCCATGGCTAGGAAACATAACCATCTTTGATAAACGAGCTAGTCAAGTAGAGGCATACTAGTGACACTATGTTTGTCTATGTATTCACACATGTATTATGTTTCCGGTTAATACAATTCTCGCATGAATAATAAACATTTATCATGATATAAGGAAATAAATAATAACTTTATTATTGCCTCTAGGGCATATTTCCTTCACCGTGTACACCTCACAATGGTTCCCGATGAGAAAGTGTCTCCATGTCTTCAATGCATGCACTACGGCTGCTAACTCCAAATCATGTGTGGCGTAATTCAGCTCATGCGGCTTAAGCTCTCTTGAAGCATAAGAAACAACTCTTCCCTCCTGCATAAGCACTGCTCCATGTCCTCGACGTGAAGCGTTGCAATACACCTCATAATCCTTGCGCTGATCTGGCAAAATCAACACTGGCGATGTAACCAAATGTTTCTTCAACTCCTGGAAACTGGCCTCACATTCCCCAGTCCATTTGAACTTGGTATCCTTCTTTAACAACTCCGTCATGGGCTTCGCAATCTTTGAGAAATTCTCAATGAATCTTTGGTAGTATCCTGCCAGCCCAAGAAAACTCCAGATCTCTCCAACTGTTGTTGGTGCTACCTAATTTGTTACAGTGACAACCTTGGTGGGATCTCCTACTATTCCTTCTCTGGATATAACATGTTCGAGGAACCCAACTTCTTTTAACCAAAACTCACATTTGCTGAACTTGGCATACAATTGATGTTCTCTGAGCTTCTCCAGTACCAAACGTAAATGCTCCTTATGCTCTTCCTCATCCTTCGGGTAAACCAAAATATCATCAATGAACACCATGACGAACTTATCCAAAAACTCCATAAACACCTTGTTCATCATGTTCATGAAATACGCAGGTGCTTTAGTCAGACCAAATGACATAATGGTATACTCATATAGCCCATACCTAGTGGTAAAAGCCGTCTTAGGTATATCTTGCTCTCGAATCTTCAACTGATGGTATCCTGATCGCAGATCGATCTTGGAAAATACCTTAGCTCCTTGTAATTGATCAAAAAAATCATTGATCATCGGCAGTGGGTACTTGTTCTTGGTAGTCACTTCATTCAATCCTCTATAATCAACAACCATCCTCAATGATCCATCCTTCTTCTCCACTAGAAGCACCGGTGATCCCCAAGGTGAAGAACTTGGGCGAATATAGCCTTTATCCAATAACTCCTTAATTTGCTTCTTAATATCCTCCAAATCTTGTGCGGGCATTCGGTACGGTCTTTTAGATATCGGACCTGTGCCTGGCAAAAGCTGAATCAAAAACTCAATGTCTCTATTCGGTGGCATGCCTGGCAACTCTTCGGGAAAAACATCAGGGAAATCCTTCACCACTGGTACTTCCTCCTGCACAACTCCTGATAATGAATTTACTTGTGTCCTATTCGGCTCATGCCATGATACATACTTGATCCTTCTTCCTTCTGGGGTGGTAAGCAAAATCGACTTGCTGGCGCAATTGATGTTTCCTCCATACATCGACAGCCAATTCATACCCAGAATTACATCCAAGCCTTGTGATTCCAAAATGATTAAATCCGAGGGGAAAACATGCCTACCTATACTCAATGGCACTTGAAAACATCCTCGACTGGCCATATACTCTGCTCCTGGTGAGCTTACTAACATAGGTGTTCTACGAATCTTGGTGGGAAGTTTATATTTATCCACAAATCCCCTTGATATGTATGAATGCGATGCACCAGTATCAAAAAGAACGATTGCAGTAAATGACTTAACCAAAAACTTACCTATTACTGCATCTGGCTGGGCTTCAACCTCCTCCACATTAACGTGGTTCACCTGTCCCCTGTTGAAAGGGTTTGGCTTCTTCCCTGATCTTCCATTGTCATTTCCATTCTGGACTTCAGGACATTCATTGGCATAATGTCTAGTCTTCTGGCACTTAAAGCAAGTGACTTGGCTCAGGTCTCTCTTGGTCGAGGTTGACGGGTTGGTACGGTTCTGGCCGTTGCTTCCTCCATTCCCATTTCCATTCTTGTGGCCATTATGGTTGTGCGAGCTACCTCCTCCATGGGTATGCTGGAAATGTCCTCCCGATTTCGGGGTAAAAGTTTCTGCTGAGCTCCAGAATTGTACTTCCCTTGTCCATACTTCCTCTTGCGGTTCTCAATCTGCTGCTGCTTCCCTTCAATCATAAGAGCACGATCTACCAACTCCTGATAGTTGTTGAAGGTTGCTACCATCAGCTGCATGCTCAGCTCATCATTCAGTCCTTCCGGAAACTTCTCCTGCTTAGCCGCATCCGTAGCAACGTCATCTGGAGCATAACGTGCTAGCTTACTAAAGTCATCCACATACTGGCCAACTATTCATCCTCCTTGCGCAAGTTGCGAAACTCACGCTTCTTCATGGCCAAAGCTCCTACTGAAACATGGGCAGTACGGAAAGCCTGCTGAAACAGATCCCATGTGACAGGGTCGATAGGATAAGTGGCTGTGAAATTCTCCCACCATGATGTTGCGAGTCCTTCCAACTGATGTGCGGCAAAACTCACCCTCTCCGCATCTATGCATCCTGAAGTGGTTAACTCCCTTGTTGTCTTGCGGATCCAATCATCTACAACAATCGGCTCGGTGCTACTGGAGAACACCGACGGATTTAGCCTAAGAAAACGGGTTAAGTGATCAACAGGTGGTGGTGGTGGTGGGTTGTTGTTGTTGTTCCCCCGATTCTGATTCTGGACTAGCAACTGCATCAACGCATTCTGCTGCTGGATCAACTGAGTGAGCTCCTGTGGGAAAGCGAATCCATTGTCACGTCTCGGAGGCATCTGAGGGTTTTTAGAGAAGATGAGAATATAGAATAGAATGGGATCTAGAGGGAAAACACTACCCATATGCACATGAGACAAAAGCAAACAATACCACTTCAATCAATTCAAACAAGGGCATACAACGGTCTAACTATCGTTACAAAAGTGCTTGGACTATACTAGATACATGGGGGAATACTACTACTGTTATGGTGGTCGACTAGAAAAACTGCTCCCATGAAGACTCCATGATATCTGCTCCAGCTTCATCAACATAGTCATCATCGCTATCGTCTGGGTCCGAGTCGGTGTCGTCGATGATGATGCAGTTCTCTTGACAAGTGCAATCATCTTCTCCTCCAGTTGCGGGAAATCCCATGAACACTCTTAGCTTCTTCTTCAGATCGTCATTCTTCTCCACTAGTGTTGCTATTTCCTCCTCATATCCATCGCATGTAGGCTTGAGTTCTTCCTCCAGCTCCGTGATCTTGGTCATCGCCTTCTTCAAGTCTAACATGCCTGCGCACATCTGGTTCTCCTTGCATCGAATGTGCTGGTTTAACTCCTGGATGAAAGCTGCAATTGATCTATCCTTCCTGGTGCTGATCATCTCCCATGGCTCATCTCGGCGCCCACAAATCTGGTAGATTGTATCCTTGAGATCCTTGTGGTAAACTTCTCCAATGCGTCCCATTATGATGTGGGCTACCATGCTCTTTCCTAGACTCCAGGTTGGTGCATCAAAGAAAACTCTATGGGCTCAGTGACTGGCATGAACGTTCTTCCTGGAACTTGAACTTGAATCATCCAGCGCTCCTCTTCAGGTAAAGTGGCGTTGTAGGTCCCGGTGAAGCTTGGTACTCCGATGTTCAGGTATCTAGTGACTTCCTTCAAGTGGCGTCCAAAGGGTGTATCTTCATCGGGTTGCATGAACTTGTTCCTTGCATCCGCCATCCTAAAAGAGTAGAAAAGATGAGGAGTCAGAAATGAGAGGAGAGAGTAGTGATCTAGGGCTTTAGCTTAGTGGTCGTGTCCTACAGTCAGTGTGTGCTCTGATACCATCTTGTAGCGACCAGACCTCAAACAGTCTGATCTCTGTGCATCAGTGTCATCCCTGGATCTGTAATGCTGACACACACAGTACTTGAAGGATTTATAACAGAGTAGCAATCACACACTTATTACATCGAAAGTCTCAAAGAAGAACTTATTACAATAAATATGGCTTAAGGCCATCTAACAATGGTAACATCGGAAGGCTTGGAAGATAAGTGAGTCCATCAACTCCAACAGCATCACTGAGTATAGAACCACGAACTAAAAGCACCTTACTCATCATCTGAAAAGTCTGCAACATGAACGTTACAGCCCAAAACAGGTCGGCACATGGAATATGCTAGCAATGTAACACATAGAGAGTAATGAAAAAAATAAAGCTATACTACATGCATATATGGCTGGCGGAAAGCTCTATGGTTACAGTTTTTGCATAAAGCCAATTTTTCCCTACTGCAAAGGAATAAATTTTCTTTAACTATCATGGTGGTTGTTAAACATTGAGAGTGTAGACACCCTCTCAATCCCACTTACACATCTTCATTAAAACCCAACAATATTAATTAAAGTAACATGATGAGATTCACATGATAATCCAAGTACTAGATACTCAAGATGTCCATAACCGGGGACACGGCTAACCATGATTAGTTTATACACTCTGCAGAGGTTTGTCCACTTTTCCCCACAAGACTCGATCTCCTCCGTTAGATTTCTCGCACGACATGGTGTTTGAGAAACGGATGACCGAGACATAGTCTTTCAGAAGCGCTAGCACCTTACGATGGGTAGACCGTTACACATACTTTCCCCTACATCTGCTAGTCTACCACTGTAAGAGTTCGCACGAATTAATCAACTATGCTAGAGCCCATAGTAGCTTGTGGCTACAGACGGAAGTTTCTAGCATGAATAATCTCATGATCCCTTTGAGCCTGGGTGGCGGTCCATAAAAAAACAGGCAATCCTGGAATACCCAGGTACCTCAATCCACCCAGATGTGTATTAAAGTTGCCACCTTAAATAAATCATTAATTAAAAAAACTCACATCTGTCATGGATACACTCACCCAATCCACGTCTACTATCATAGCATACCATAATAAGCAAACGTAGAGTAACTCCCAAAGGTTTGATAATAAAATATGTAATAGGTACTACCTCATCTACTTCCCAAACCCACATATTAAATCAGATCCTAATCATGCAATTGTTTGAGGATTGATCTAATGCAGTAAAACTGCCTAATAAGGTGGTATGATCAAAGTGTTACTTGGCTTGCTGATGATCCGCGAAACCTAGCGATTCGAAGTAGGAAGTGGCGCACTGCGTGTACTCTATCGCAAACAAACAAGCATACAATAAGCACTCATCTAATGCACAAGTAAAACACAAATAAAAGGTCTAACCAGAAAATTCAACTTAAGAACTCAGGTTTGCAAAAAGAATCAAAACAAATGAAGCAACGAAAGTCAAACGGCGAAAGAAACAAACTTCGTTTACTAATCTGGACTTAAGTCAAATTTTATAGTAGCAAAAACTTGTTTGAGTTGATTAATCGGAAAGAGGGCTTCAAGACGAAACTCTAGGCGCTTGAATCGCTTGATTCCGATAAACGAGTGAAAAGTAAAACTAGAACGAAAAATAGATCGGAAATCGCGTTCAGAAATAATCGCGGAAAATCCAAGAAAAAGAAAAACTGACGAACAGGCTAACGAACGAACGTTCGCTGTCTACGGCTAAACGACGAAAACCGTTTGTTAAAATGAATGCACGGACGAACGTTCGCTAAGTAAACTAAACTGAAAAAACGGATCTAGGGTTTAAAAAAAATGAACGAAAAACCGGCGAAAAAACCGAACGGTTTTTCACGAGAAAAAGCACCGGCGGCGAGGTGGCGGCTTACTCCGGCGAGGGGCGGCGGGGTCCGCGGCGGGGTCAGGCGGGGCGGCGGCGTCCGAGGCGGCGGTGGCGTGCGGCGTCGGTGGCGGCAGGCGGCGGCGGCGCGGGATCTGAGGCGGCAGCGCGTTGCAGCAGCGGCGGCGGCGGCTTAGGGTTAGGGTTTCGGGGCGGGGGCAGGCTGGCAGTTAGTGGGCTCAGGCGGCGCATTATAAAGGCCCCGGCCAGGCGGAGTCTTCGCCATACACGGCCCAAAGTCGCTTTCGTGTTTTTTTAAAACATTACCCGTAGAAAAACAAATAAAAGAAATAGTAAACGGACTCCAAAAATCCCGAATAAATTTTCCCCGACTTCTAAAATCAAGGCGGTTAAGATGAACATATATTTGGGGCCTAAATACAATTTTGGAAAACGCAACGTGACGATAACCGCCACGCCGGATATGGCAAATACGGCCAGGCCGAACACAACAGACAAAGCTCATCCGAGCTACGTCGTGATATAGGCCAGTACAGAGGCGCCGCACACCCACTATGCTTCACAGATGAAGTAATGGATCATCAAATCCCCGATGGTTTTAAACCCGTAAACATCGAATCATACGATGGCACAACAGATCCTGCGGTATGGATCGAGGATTATCTCCTTCACGTCCACATGCCCGTGGTGATGATCTACACGCTATCAAATACCTCCCACTCAAGCTTAAAGGACCAGCCCGACATTGGCTTAACAACTTGCCAGCAGAGTCAATTGGTTGCTGGGAGGACCTGGAATCTGCATTCCTGGACAATTTACAGGGCACCTATGTGCGACCACCAGACGCCGATGACCTAAGCCACATAATTCAGCAGCCAGAGGAATCGGCCAGACAATTCTAGACACGGTTCCTAACCAAGAACAATCAAATAGTCGACTGTCCGGACCCAGAGGCCCTCGCAGCCTTCAAGCATAACATCCGAGACGAATGACTCGCCCGGCACCTAGGACAGGAAAAGCCGAAATCCATGGCAGCCCTCACGACACTCATGACCCACTTTTGCGCGGGAGAAGACATCTGGCTAGCTCGTAGCAATAGCATGACCAAGAGCCCTGGTTATTCGGATACCAAGGACAACAATGGCAGGTCACATCACAACAAGCACAAGCGCCGCATTAACGGCGACAACACTGTGGATACGACAGTTAATGCCGGATTCATAGGCTCTAAGCCCGGTCAGCGGAAAAAGCCATTCAAAAGAAATACTCCGGGCCCATCCAGTTTAGACCGGATACTCGATCGCTCGTGCCAGATACACGGCACCCCTGAACAACCAACCGATCACACCAACAGGGATTGTTGGGTGTTCAAGCAGGCAGGCAAGTTAAGTGCCAAAAACAGAGACAAGGGGCTGCATAGCGATGACGAGGAGGAGCCCCGGCCGCCGAACAACAGAGGACAGAAGGGCTTTCCCCCACAAGTGCGGACGGTGAACATGATATACGCAACCCACATCCCCAAAAGGGAATGGAAGCGTGCGCTCAGGTACGTATATGCGTTGGATCCAGTCGCCCCTAAGTTCAACCCATGGTCCTCCTGCCCGATCACTTTTGATCGAAGGAACCACCCCACTAGCATTCGTCACGGCGGATTCGCCGCATTGGTCCTAGACCCAATCATTGACGGATTTCACCTCACTAGAGTCCTCATGGACGGCGGCAGCAACCTGAACCTGCTTTATCAGGATACAGTGTGGAAAATGGGCATAGATCCCTCAAGGATTAAACCCACAAAGACGACCTTTAAAGGCGTCATACCAGGTGTAGAGGCCAGCTGTACAGGCTCAGTTACACTCGAAGTGGTCTTCGGATCCCCGGATAATTTCCAAAGCGAGGAGTTAATCTTCGACATAGTCCCGTTCCACAGTGGCTATCACGCCCTGCTCGCACGAACCGCATTTGCAAAGTTCAATGCGGTGCCGCACTATGCATATCTCAAGCTCAAGATGCCAGGCCCTCGCGGAGTCATTACGGTCAATGGAAACACCAAAAGCTCTCTCCGAACAGAGGAGCACACGATGGCCCTCGCGGCGGAAGTACAAAGTAGCCTCTGAAGGCAATTCTCCAGTCCAGCTGCTAAGCGTCCGGACACCGTCAAGCGCGCCAGGTGTAACCTACAACAAGACCGTCTGGCACGTTCGGAGCTAGCATAGCAGTGCGGCCCAAGCCCCAGCCCTCGCGATATTGTGAAACTAGTACCACACGTACGTAATTATGCTCTGGAAATACCATGGGCATAAGGGGAGGGGCACAACCATGGCATGCCCAGAATGCGGCTTAACCGTACTAGGGGCTCCCGATTTTTGTGATTTTTCCTTTTTTCTACTTTCAGGACTCCACTATTCGGAAGGCCTGTCCGGCAGTACAATCACCGAACACACGATGCAACAGCCAGGGAGACAGCAAGCCACGTTGAACGTCCAAGTGGTCTCTATAACGAGCTAAATACCTGTCTTACTTAAAGTCTCGCAGCTTGCCCCTGGAGGGGGACATGTCAAATAATCCCATCTCTTTCTTATCGCACTATTTGTATCGTTCTGCTCTCATAGCAGCCCTTTAATAAACAATATATAGCTCTTGTCTATTATTGCATTTATTTCTTACATATGTTCAGTTTTGACATTATGCAACCGTACACTTTGGTTCGTCCAATACACCAGGGGCTTCATTACTCCAGAATATGGTGTGAGAAGGCCCAACACTCTCATGAGTGCAGCACCCCGAACTTATAGCATTATATGCATCGGCTCCGAATCATGTCTTGGGTCAATAGTTGGGTTTGCCCGGCTCCCATGTTTTGGTACCTTACGTTCCGCTATATTGGCTAAGGTAGCACGGGAGAACTACTGCGATTGTGCCCCAGTTGAGCTGGGTTAACACCTCAGTAGAGAAAGCTAAAACTGACCGTCATGATAGGGCGAGAGCCGGTCGCTATTCGCGAGGTTTTTCGAGTCCTTAAAGACTTATGACGCGTAGAGCGAGGAGCTGGCTTTGTCCGGCCTAGGCGTGGATAGCGCCCGAACTCGATCTTCCGAATACTAGGGGCCTCGCCGAAATTTAAAATTATAGAATTATATGGCTAAGTGAGAGTGATAAAGCATTATAAGTCCGATTGCCTTGTTCGTTGTGGTGAGCGCCTCCCTCGAAGGACCCAAGAATGGGAACAAGAGCGCTCAGGTTTATCCCGAACACCCCAGCACTCGCGGCATGGGGGCAGAAGCCGACGACTTGCATCTCTCAGATTTAATAAACGGCCGTACAGAAGGTAATATTTTAAATTCAAAAAGCATTGCTTAGCACATACGAACAAGTTTTCAGCACACAAGATAAACATGAGCGAGTTTACTAAAAAATTACATCCCTGGTACATTCATTCGCCACAAGGCGGGCACCCTTGAGGACGCCCTCATAATACATCTCGGGCCTGCGATGCTCCTTCCCCTCCGGTGGCCCTTATGTCACCAGCTTCTCAGCATCCAGCTTGCCCCAGTGCACCTTAGCACGGGCAAAAGCCCTACGGGCGCCTTCGATGCATACGGAGCGCTTGCTGATTTCAAGCCGTGGACAGGCATCCACTAGCCGCCTCACCAGCTCGAAGTAGCTCTCAGGCAGGACCTCCCCAGGCCACAGCCGGCCTATAAGGCCCTTCATGGCCTGTTCGGCCACCTTATGGAGCTCGACCAACTGCTTCAGCTGGTCGCTCAAGGGAACCGGGCGTCCGGCCTCAGCATACTGGGACCATAACACCTTCTCCGTCGAGCTCCCTTCTTCGGCTCGGTAGAATGCGGCGGCGTCGGACACACTGCGGGGCAGATCTGCGAATGCTCCTGGAGAGCTCCGGATTCGGGTAAGTAACACGTAATTCACTTTCACATGCTTGCTTTGCATAAAGAATGCCTTACCCGCCGCTATCTTTTTCATCGCCTCAATCTCCTGGAGGGCTTTTTGGGCTTCGGCTTTGGCAGATTTGGCACTTTCAAGTGCTGAGGCGAGCTCGAACTCTCGCGTCTTTGAGTCAAGCTCTAAACTCTCATGTTTCTTCACGAGAGCATTGAGCTCTTGCCGCACCTCCGCCACCCGCGCCTCTGGTTTCTCTCGCTCGGTGCGCTCCATGGCCGCATTATCTTCGGCCTTGGACAACGCTTCCTTCAGGGTCGCCACCTCGGTTGTGTCCCCTGTAACATTCACGTTGGTCCTGTCATTATTTGCAACAAGGTATTTTTATATATATTTACATAAGGCACTACCTACCTTCCTTGTCCTCAAGCTGCTTCTTGGCAAGGCCGAGCTCGTTCTCGGACCGCTCGAGGCTCTGCTTCAATGCATCGACCTCCGCAGTCAGTGCGGCAGAGGTCAGCAGCGCAGCCTGCATTCCCATATTGATGTATTTATGTTAGACTCCTGCGTATATCTTTTTAGATCCTCAATCCGGCTTTTCTTTCCGAACACCAAACTGAGCATCAAGGGCTACTGTCTATGCGATAACATTTTTTACATGTTTTAAATACATACCTCAAAGCCTGTTAAAAGGCTGGCACAGGCTTCTGTCAGCCCGCTCTTGGCAGACTGAACGTTCTCGATCACGGCACCCATAACAGTGCGGTATTCCTCATCGATGGAGGCGCCGTTAAGCACCTCCAGCAAATTGTCCGACGCCTCTGGTTGGACGGAGGCCGCCGGCGTCGTAGGCTTGCCCTTCTTACGAAGGGGCCGCCTGCCGGACTCCGGAACCACTGAAGGTTCCGGTGCGGTGTCCGGCCCAGGGCCGGACTTAGATCCATCCAGGGTTTTATCCCCTTTGGGCCTGGAGTCTGGGAGGTCTCCTTGCTGCGCCTCCAGGACCACCTCCTCCTGGCTCAGCCCCTTTTGGGACTCCACCTCGGCTTCGTCTATAGGGCGGGGGGAGGAAGTCGTCGGAAGTGAAAGACTATTCATATCCAACGAGTCCAGGGAGCCACTCGACGAATCGTCGAGCTGAGCCTTGGGCGGACTGCATAATTATATTCGACGTGAAAAGGTGCTGTGCACTAAAGGAACGCCATGAGTTATTCTGGTATCCGGATACTTACGATGTTGCCAGGGCTTGGCCCTGGTTCGCCACTCCTCTCCGCCGTCTTTGGTGTCGGAGGCGTAGTCCGGGATAAGGGTCTTCCCCTTCTTGGACCCTCCGGCCTCCCCAGTCGGGGCGGCCTTCCTTTTCGTGCCTCCCTCAGCTGGAGGGGGAGAGGCTTCTTCTTCCTCCTCCTCGTCTTCAGAGGAGGAGTGCGCTTTGGGGTCGTCGGGCGATGAGTCCGACACCACCAGTCGCCGGGAGCTCCTTCGAGTTCTCGTGTCCTTCTTCTTGGCCTTCTTCTCCGGCACCACGTGAGGTGCCGGAACCAGCAACTTTGCCAAACGGGCGTCTATTGGGTCTTCGGGCAAAGGAGCCAGACAGTTGATCTGTCCGGCCTTCTTCTGCCAGTCCTGTTAAAGGAATGGGAGTTTAGATCCCGCATAGAGTCAAACTATGAAAAACAAATACCCTGTAATGGGTAAACTAAGCTTACCGCGCTGGCTTGGCGCTTCGCGCAGAATCCACGATCCTCGGTAGTGGGAGGGTGAACCTCGGAGCTCTTGAAAAACACCTTCCAAGCATCTTCATGCGTTGTGTCGAAGAGCCTGGACAGATTTTGGTGCTGGGCCGGGTCGAATTCCCACAGATTAAAAGCCCGCCATTGACACGGGAGGATCCGGCGGAAGAGCATGACCTAGACTATGTTGACGAGTTTGACCTTCTTGTCCATCAGGTTCTGGATGCAGGTTTGGAGTCCGGTCGCCTCTTCTAGATTACCCCACGACAGGCCCGTATCTTTCCATGAGGTGAGCTGCGTGGGGATGCCAGATTGGAACTCGGGGGCCGCTGCCCATTCAGGGTCACGCGGCTTGGTGATGTAGAACCACCCCGATTGCCACCCTTTGATGGTTTCCACAAAGGAGCCCTCGAGCCATGTGACGTTGGCCATCTTGCCCACCATGGCGCCTTCGCACTCCGCTTGTCGGCCGCCCACAACCTTCGGCTTGACATTGAAGGTCTTCAGCCATAAGCTGAAGTGGGGCTGGATGCGGAGGAAGACCTCGCATACGACGATAAACGCCGAGATGTTGAGGATGAAGTTCGGGGCCAGATCGTGGAAATCCAGGCCGTAGTAGAACATGAGCCCCCGGACAAATGGGTGAAGAGGAAATCCCAGTCCACGGAGGAAATGGGGGAGAAACACGACCCTCTCATGGGGCCTAGGGGTGGGGATGAGCTGCCCCTTATCTGGGAGCCGGTGCGCGATGTTGTTGGACAAGTATCCGGCTTTCCTCAGCTTTTTTATTTGCCCCTCCATGACGGAGGAGGCCATCCACTTGCCTCCCGCTCCGTACATGATTGGAGAAGGTTGAGGTGGGAAGTGCAGACTTGGCCGCTGGAGCTCGGGTGCGCAACAATGGATAAGCGAAGGAAGAGGAAGGTGTAGATGGGAAGGGTGGATTCTTATCCCCTTATATGGGCAGCTGAAACTATGTGCCCCCACCAGCCTAGTAAAACTCTCTTATCTCCCAAGCGTCGTGATTAATGGCGCGGTTGGGTTATCCACACCCGTATTGATGGGAATCCCGGAATAAGGGGACACGATCTCTGCTTCGACAAAGACGTGCCAAGGAAACCGCCTCGCTAAACATGCTGAGGTGGGACAGTAAAACGATTCGAATAAAGGCTTGGCTGTGGCATGATGTCACGCTGCGGAATACGTTAGCAGATTAGATTTGTGCGAATATTATTCTCTCTACAGTGGTATGTGGAAACTATTTTGCAGAGCCGGACACTATCCTTGTGTTCAACATCTTCTATGAAGTATTCAGAGGAGGAACCCGCCTTGCAATGCCGAAGACAATTTGCGTGCTGGACTCGTCGTCATTGAAGCCTGGTTCAGGGGCTACTGAGGGAGTCCTGGATTAGGGGGTGTCCGGATGGCCGGACTATGACCTTTGGCCGGACTCCCGGACTATGAAGATACAAGATTGAAGACTTCGTCCCGTGTCCAGATAGGACTTTCCTTGGCGTGGAAGGCAAGCTTGGCGATACGATATGTAGATCTCCTCCCATTGTAACCGACTCTGTGTAACCCTAGCCCTCTCCGGTGTCTATATAAACCGGAGAGTTTTAGTCCGTAGGACAAACAACAATCATACCATAGGCTAGCTTCTAGGGTTTAGCCTCTCTGATCTCGTGGTAGATCTACTCTTGTACTACCCATATCATCAACATTAATCAAGCAAGAGTAGGGTTTTACCTCCATCGAGAGGGCCCGGACCTAGGTAAAAACATCGTGTCCCTTGTCTCCTGTTACCATCCGCATAGACGCACAGTTCGGGACCCCCTACCCGAGATCCGCCGGTTTTGACACGGACAATCTCCATACCCCGTCAGTACAAGAAGATCCCTTCAAGGAAGAGCCCCCGCAACCAATAAGTTCAACTGACCCGACTGATATTGAGGTTCTAGCCATTGTCGACTTGATCATGGAAGTCTTGGTGATCACGCCCGATTGGATGGTACCGTACATCACTTACATTCTCAGGAAGGAGCTCCCAGAGGATGAGGATGAAGCCGTCAGATAGTCTGTGTCACATCCCTAGCTTCTGGTAATGCACTAGGCTAGACCTCATGTGAGCATCATGTTTAAATTCAAATGAAATTGAATTGAGGAATTTTCAAAGCCTCAGAAGACCTCTAAAAATAACCAACATTTAAATTTCATCAAATGGGTCCAAGAAAATGTTCCTGTTATTCCATGGAAATATTGGTGAGAGGTAAAACTTAAACCAATATTTTTGGAGTCACAGAGATATTTATTTTGGCCATTTGAATTCATCCAATAACTATTTTCTTTGGATTTATATTTAATATATATATATTAAATATGACTCCAAATAATTCTGGAAGTTTGTGAGTGGCTTTGTATATATTTTAGTAAACCACATAATAAACTACAGAATTTATTAAAATGGTTTAGTATTTTACTAAACTAAAACAAAACAGAACAGAAATAAAAATAAAAAGAACAGAGTCTTACCTGGGCCTTACCTGGCTGGCCCAGTGGACAGCCCAGCCCACTGGCCTGGTGCCAGTCGTCCTCTACCTCTGCCAGTAGGCAGAGGAGGGAGACAGCGCACGCGCGCGCCGTGGCGACACACCACCTCCCTGCCTGCCTGCGTCCCTCGCCACCGCGACGCCTCGGGCTTTCTCCTCGGCGCCGCCTCGAACCCCTGGACCCCCTCACTCGTCCCCTTCGTCTCTCCTTCGCCTCTCCCTCTCGCACACCCGAACGCCTCCGCCGCCGCCGTTCGCAACCACCGCAACCACAGCCACTCCCTCGCCCCCTCTCTGCGTACCCGAGCTCCGCCCTGACCCCGTGGAGCTACCCACCGACGCACGCGATCAAAGGAAGCCGAAATCGACCGGAGCATCATCGTCTTCACCTCCGGTGCCCGGAGATCGACTCCACCGATTCGGCGCGTCCAGAGCCTCCCCGGCCCCGCCGTCTGCACCGTCTGACTCGCCGTGAGCCACTTACCTTATCCCCTAACTCCTTGTGCTCGCCCCCGTGCTGTAGCGCCGTTCCCCGCGAGCACCGAGCTCCGGCCATCGCCATTGCCGGCGAACCCGCGTCCCGGAGCTCTTCCGCTCGCTCCAGTAGCTCCCGTGTGCTCTCCAGGTTCCCAGGGTCCCGACGCGCTCCTCTGGTCTCTGGCTAACGCGCTGCAGCCACCGCGCCGTGCTGGCCCGAACTCCGGCCGCCGCCGAAGTCGACGCTGCGCTCGACTCAGGCCACGTCTCACCCTCCCGATGCTACCAGTGGATGCGCGCAAGTGCCAGCAAGCTAACGCCGCCACCAGCTCGTCCTCTTGTGCACCATAGCGCTAAGCCGCCCGAAACCGTAGCTCCGGCCGCCGCCGTTCTGGTCGCCGCCGTCGACCCCGGCCTCCCTGTGCCCAGCTGCGTGCGCCCCTAGACGCGCGGGAGCACGGGCTTCCTCCTGATGCCCTCAGGGTGCCCAACCGCAGCCGTAGCGCCGTCCCGACCAACTCCGGCGAGGTCCCGCCGTCGCCGTGGTCGCCGGCGTCACTCGCCGACGTGGCCACTTAGTTAGGGCGTAAACACCCCGCTAATCACCCACTACAGCCACTGCCAAGTGGGCCCTCGTGCCTAATTAACTAGTTTAACCTCTCTGTTTAGATTAGTACTAATTTTGTGGGCCCCATAGGTCAGTTTGACCTGGCCCCGTCACACTTTGACCGACCCCACACGTCGGAGTTGACCAGGCTGATGTGTCCGTTGACTGGGCCCACCTGCCAGCGACCTAAACGAGCCCTAAGTCACTGACTAATGGGACCCCCTGGTCAGGTTTGACCCGGGGCAGCCCTGTTGACTTGCTGATGCAAGCATGACGCACTGCTGATGTCATAAAGTATTTTCTGGATTTAATTATATTCAGGAAATTCCAGAAAATACCAAAACTTCAAAAAATCATAGAAAATTAACCGTAACTCCAAATAAATAAATTATATATGAAAAATTATCAGAAAAATTCAAGGAATCCATCTGTACCATTTTCATGCATGTTAGAACAACTTATCACTACTGTTTAGAGCAAATGAAGTGAATGGCATTTGAATAATCACATATGGAGTTTGAATTTGAATTTTATATTCAAACCAACTTCATTTAATCTGTTGCTAGTTGCATTAGCCCAAAACACATTCATTTTTGCCATGTCATGATCATGCATCATGTTGTGCATTGCATTGATTGTGTTTCCTTTCTGTGTTGCCGGTATTTGTCCCCTCTCGATAGACGTGATACCGATGACGTGATCGTTGACACTGATGAAGACTCAATGTTATCTTCAGAAGTGCCAGGCAAGCAAAACCCCCTTGTTCATTCCGATACAATCCTACTCTCTCGCTCCTGCTCTCTTTTACTGCATTAGGACAACACCGATTCATCTGTTACTTGCTGCGGTAGCTGAACCCCTTTATCCTCTGCATGACCTGTCATTCCACAGTAAATAGATGAAACCCACTAGCATGAGTAGGAGTTGTTTGAGCCCTGTTGTGCCTACTCATTCATGCTTGTTTGTCATGCCTGCTACTGCTTAGAGTTGAGTCAGGTCTGATTCATCGGGGATGAATCAGAGGTGTGTGAACATGTCCTACTGTGTGTGAGCTAAGTGTGTGAACACGATTTGGTAAAGGTAGCGGTGAGAGGCCATGTAGGAGTACATGGTGGGTTGTCTCATTGCAGCCGTCCTCAGGAACTGAGTTCTGTGTTTGTGATCCATGATTCAGCTACTACCACGCATTGGGCCCGAAACCAATGGACCCTCTCGGCTTCTTAATCACCCTTGTCCTCTGTCCAGGAGTTGCAAGTAGTTTCTGGTGTTTGTAGTATGCTGGAGGCCGTGGCAGCGCTGACCGTAGGGGTGGGCTGTGATGCGGTAGGCACGTGGCACGGTGTACCGGGCGCCCGTTTGGTGTCTCGGGAACCCTGTTCACATCGTTTGGGGCTGTGAGCGAAACTCCGGCCGGATCTCCTCATGGATGGAACCCGAATAGGCGATAAACCTGGACTAGAGACTTAGGTGTTTAGGTAGGCCGTGGCCGACACCCACGTTGGGCTTCCGCTTGAAGGTTGCCGAGTACATGTCGTGTAAACGGCGGTAAGTGGTGAGAGCGTGTGTGAAGAAGTACACCCCTGCAGGGTTAATATGATCTATTCGAATAGCCGTGTCCGCGGAAAAGGACTTCTGGGTTGCTTATATCAGTTCATAGACAAGTGAAAGTGGATACTCTAAAATACGCAAGATAAGCGTGAGTGCTATGGATGGCGTTCTCGTAGGGAGACGGGAGCGGATCCATAGTGGTGTATTGATATGGTGAATATGTGGACTCGTGTGCGCCACCTCAAAAGAGTTACTTGCAGTCGTAGTTTAGGATAGCCACCGAGTCAAAGCTGGCTTGCTGCAGTTAAACCCCACCATCCCCTTTGTTGATAATGAAGCATATGTAGTTAGTTCTGATGTAAGTCTTGCTGGGTACATTTGTACTCACGTTTGCCTATTTATGTTTTTGCAGAGAGACTTCGGTCTCGCTAGTAGTTCGCGTGGACTTCGACGTTTAGCTTGTTACCTCAGCTACGATCTTGTGCCCTCGGCAGGATCTGGTAGATAGTCAGGCTTCTCAGCCTTTTTCATTTATAGATGTCTGTACTCAGACATGATAGCTTCCGCTTGTGCTTTGACTTGTATGCTCTGAGTGTTGGGTCATGAGACCCATGTTTGTAATATCTCGCTCCTCGGAGCCTATTGAATAAACTACTTGAGTCGTAGAGTCATTTTGTGATGCCATGTTGTATTGCACATATCGAGCATATTGTGTGTATGTTATTGAAATGCTTGGTATGTGTGGGATCTGACCATCTAGTTGTTTATCTTTAGTAGCCTCTCTTACCGGGAAATGTCTCCTAGTGTTTCCACTGAGCCATGGTAGCTTGCTACTGCTCCGGAACACTTAGGCTGGCCGGCATGTGTCCTTCTTCGTTCCTGTGTCTGTCCCTTCGGGGAAATGTCACGCGTTGAATACCGGAGTCCTGTTAGCCCGCTACAGCCCGGTTCACCGGAGTCCTGCTAGCCCAGTGCTACAGCCTGGATTCACTCGCTGATGACCGACACGTTCGATGCTGGGTCATGGATGCCTGTCCCTGTAAGTCTGTGCCACTTTGGGTTTACGACTAGCCATGTCAGCCCGGGCTCCTTATCATATGGATGCTAGCGACACTGTCATATACGTGTGCCAAAAGGCGCAAACGGTCCCGGGCAAAGGTAAGGCGACACCCGTGGGAATACCGTGCGTGAGGCCGCAAAGTGATATGAGGTGTTACATGCTAGATCGATGTGGCATCGAGTCGGGGTCCTGACAGCGTTGGTATCAGAGCTTGACTGCCTGTAGGATTACCAAGCCAAACTGGTCGAAGTTGAGTCTAGAAATTCTTTAGTTATATAAGGGAATTGATTGTGGGATGGAACGTAAGGCTCTTTTTACTCCTTATACCTCATGCCCTTCTGATCTGAGTCATCTTATCTTTCCTGCGGGGATTAAGAACTAGGCTATCTCTTCTTTCTATTAGGATCACGTGTTACCAATCCGTAGACCTATAGAATTGTTGGACTTAAGCCTCGTTTCAGTTCCTATTACTTCCGTATGTTAAATTGTTGATCTCGCAACCTTGATATTGTGCCTTTGAGTGGTTATGCCACCATTTTTGTGAATGTCTCAAATCTTTTCTGAGCATTTACAGCCGTTATGCTGTCCGAGTCACCCCACGTTTCTGAATAGTCTGAAGCATTTGCAAAATTCCTTCCTCCCATTCCGATGTTCCTTTGGGCCAGATTAACCACACTAATCGGTGAGTTGAGGTAAATTATTGCCTTGACATATATGTTGGAGCTATTATTATGACCCTAGGTGTTTTAGGGAGTCACCTAGTAATCTAGCAATGTTTTGTGTCCCAGTGTGATGATTCTGGCTTTTATTCTCGAAAGCATCCCGTGATGCCACTTAGTAGTAGGTATTCTACTCCTTGGGCTTTGAACCCGAGATTCACTCTACTTACTTCATGTTGATAGTGTTTGCTAGTTCCTTTAGGATATTAGTAACCTTTGCGATAGTCCTTAAAGTCCGTGGTATCTTCTTCTTCCAAATACCATGAACTACTTATGGCAGAAGTTCCTCGTTGAACTGAAATATCACAACAGGATTATTCTTGATGAGTTCTCCGTTATATATTGTGACTCTGCCAGTTCTACTTTTCTGCATGGGTTATCCGGAAGAAACATGTGGAATTCGTTCGACATGCTAAACCATGCATCCACAACTCAGAAAATCATATGTTCCTTGAGTTGTCTCTCTTTAGTTGCATTCTGACCCTCGTCTATCAATTTATAGCCAAGAGTATGCGTGCGTTCGTTTATCGATGCCTATTACTCTTGTGGTCCGTCAAGCCATTCTATCGCAGAATGACTAGGAGAAACAAACTCCAGTACCTCTTCCATATCCAGGATTGGGTCAGAGAAGTTGTGCTCCGCAGATCAAATTGCTAATCCAGCTTTCGTTCTGTTCTACCTTGGAGTATTACCATCTTTAAATCGGGATTGTTATAGGAATTGCACCCCATCCTATGAACTCCTGGTACAGTGATACTTCTTGCCGTCATTAGTCATTCCTCGGTCTTCGTGTTGATGCAACCGGAATACCGACAAATGAATTGTGATGCGTGAAATCAATACGCCTAGCAACCTCGTTGCTGGGTAGTTAAAAGACAATAATTTTATTCTTAGTGTGTTGGTTATTGAATCATCATTCTAAGATTGATCGTGCTACCTAGTCCATTCTCCTGGTTCACTCCTTGATCGATGAGTTAGGATTATTTCAAATTCTTACTCTATTGATCATATCGTCTTGCCCTGAAAAGCAAGATTGTTCTCGAGCTTAGTAACATACCGGTGGCTCGTGATTCTCTGAATATCTTCTCAGAAGTATTACCAGGTTGTCACCTGACCGCTATGTTGAGCTCGTGATCAAGTTGGTTTTTGTGAACCATCCTTCTCCAAGAATCTGTGTTGGATATCCCTGAGCTAGTTGGTTAAGTTAGACAACGACTTGGAGAGTTGGAAGATAAAAGCTTGCCTGACTTAGTTCGTTCCAAAGGGATATTCTTGTGTAGTGTGTGTTGAAGAAAGATGATATCTTCATCGATTGGTCCCTGTGATCAGTTGCTGGATCTATTGTCTTATCAATCCTTTGATTTGAGTGTGGGCTATCGTCAAATCAAATCAGAACCAACGATGCTCGTAATGTTGTCTTACTCGTGGTTGATCCCTCGAGCATACACCATTATATCTTTGGTCTGACCAATGCTATCACCGTGTTCACTTAACTATGGAATTCCTTTTAAAAGGAAACCTAGATGAATTGTTGTTGAGCCCATTGACAACATCCTTATCTCCTCCATAATTTTGTTGAACATTAAGCTAGTGTTGGAAATTTTTGAAAGCATTTGTTCATGCTAGCTCATGAAGCATATGTCTGGATGAAGGTAGTGACTTCCTTTAATTCATGTGCATCTGATGCAAGTTGCCGCCGTGAATTCGAGAAAGTCAATGTTGTTTTCTTGGAATCATTCTAAATCAGTCATGCACACGTGCGAAGAATTCTGTGGTTCGGAGACTTGCAACCTCCATTCCATATGTATACCCTAGCACACCAAGCCACTGATTGTTTTGTTCACGGAAAACGAGTTGATGTGCTAATCCTAGGTCATGCACAAGACTTCCATATCCTCGATTATGGTTCCCAACCAGAACTCAGTAGTGTTTTATTATAAGACTACCACGTGGTCATGTTTGTCTGGGACAGCGTGTTCACATGTTTGTAGCAGAACCAGCTCATGTTTTGGAGCTTGCTATCGTAGTTCATCTCCCGAGAATCCCGCAACGTCATCTCGTCGATTGTGTTGCAAACTTTCATTTTTCTTCCTAGACTCGATGAGTCTGGAATATCCTGACACCAACCAGATCTGAATCTCAGGCAGATATGATGGTTTGGAACATTTCCCAAGAACTATAATATCGGTCCCTCGGAAACCGGTAAAGTGGATGTCGTGGCCAACACACCCATCTGGAAGACCTGTTATTATAATATCTTGATTGAGGAAATTGGCCACCTCCCCATAAGGATTTCGTAGGATTTACCTCCGTAACTGTTCCTTATGGATTCTATTGCTCCTGAAGTCCGACCTTTACTTGATGTTCTAGTTAGCAAACCATATCTATGAATGGGTTACACCAGCACGTCAAGGAGAACATTAGAAGCGGAGTGCTAAATGTCTCTCGGTCGATCATCCAGATTTTATTTCTTTGGCCTCGCCAAGGGTGAAATCTGAGAAGGTGTTATCTTCCTTTGCATCTGCATCATCCATCATCCTTCATCATGGTAGCAAGTTGTGTTGCCAGGATCCTTGACACGGATATTGGTAAAACCTTGATGATTGTGGAATTGCTCAAGTTCTTGAGAGCACGCACAAGCGCTACGTGTTACCGTCGACACTAACTAGGTTTGCTCTCAACTTCCTCGGTTATGCTATAACCATTCCAATAGTGGAATAACTCTCTATTGTTGAGCCTCTCCCCAGTTACTAGAATCATTCCCAGCATTTGCATTTTGTTCCCAGCTTGCACCACCAATGTCCCTTCCATTTCCGGTGATAAGTAAATTCATCCATTGCGTTGTCTTCAACAAGATAATCCACATCATCCAAGTCCGAGTATGCCATTCTACTGACCCCCTCCAAACGATCGCTCGAGAATTGCCTTAGGCTGGTTTAAAGAGTTTCAATGATCTTTGAATCAAAAGTAATTCTTTTTGCCACTTAAGGGGATATCTCTACGAGTCACCTTCCCTAAGGTGTATCGTTGTGGTTTCATGGCAACTCAACTCCTCGCTACGTTGACAATCGATTACCACCTTGTTAGGTGTGGGATCGTTGTCTACCTAGTGAACTCTCGTCATCTGTTCCACTCCATTTCTTCAAATCTGTACTTCGTCTCCCAGCTCAAGAGATGTTGCTATGTCTCATTCCGTGAGTTGTTCGATCTTCGAGAAGATCGACCCTTCTAGAGTCTCCTTCTTCCCTCCTTGTCATGATTAGCTGGAGTTCTCAGAGCAAGACGACAAGACAATGATGGTGATGAAATCAACGTTCAATTGAAGTGCAACCTGGATCGTGAAGATTATACTAGTTGCGTTTACCTTTCACCTTACCCTACGCTTGAATCTCGAGACGAGATTCTTGTTTAGTGGGGGTGAGTTGTCACATCCCTAGCTTCTGGTAATGCACTAGGCTAGACCTCATGTGAGCATCATGTTTAAATTCAAATGAAATTGAATTGAGGAATTTTCAAAGCCTCAGAAGACCTCTAAAAATAACCAACATTTAAATTTCATCAAATGGGTCCAAGAAAATGTTCCTGTTATTCCATGGAAATATTGGTGAGAGGTAAAACTTAAACCAATATTTTTGGAGTCACAGAGATATTTATTTTGGCCATTTGAATTCATCCAATAACTATTTTCTTTGGATTTATATTTAATATATATATTAAATATGACTCCAAATAATTCTGGAAGTTTGTGAGTGGCTTTGTATATATTTTAGTAAACCACATAATAAACTACAGAATTTATTAAAATGGTTTAGTATTTTACTAAACTAAAACAAAACAGAACAGAGATAAAAATAAAAAGAACAGAGTCTTACCTGGGCCTTACCTGGCTGGCCCAGTGGACAGCCCAGCCCACTGGCCTGGTGCCAGTCGTCCTCTACCTCTGCCAGTAGGCAGAGGAGGGAGACAGCGCACGCGCGCGCCGTGGCGACACGCCACCTCCCTGCCTGCCTGCGTCCCTCGCCACCGCGACGCCTCGGGCTTTCTCCTCGGCGCCGCCTCGAACCCCTGGACCCCCTCACTCGTCCCCTTCGTCTCTCCTTCGCCTCTCCCTCTCGCACACCCGAACGCCTCCGCCGCCGCCGTTCGCAACCACCGCAACCACAGCCACTCCCTCGCCCCCTCTCTGCGTACCCGAGCTCCGCCCTGACCCCGTGGAGCTACCCACCGACGCACGCGATCAGAGGAAGCCGAAATCGACCGGAGCATCATCGTCTTCACCTCCGGTGCCCGGAGATCAACTCCACCGATTCGGCGCGTCCAGAGCCTCCCCGGCCCCGCCGTCTGCACCGTCTGACTCGCCGTGAGCCACTTACCTTATCCCCTAACTCCTTGTGCTCGCCCCCGTGCTGTAGCGCCGTTCCCCGCGAGCACCGAGCTCCGGCCATCGCCATTGCCGGCGAACCTCGCGTCCCGGAGCTCTTCCGCTCGCTCGAGTAGCTCCCGTGTGCTCTCCAGGTTCCCAGGGTCCCGACGCGCTCCTCTGGTCTCTGGCTAACGCGCTGCAGCCACCGCGCCGTGCTGGCCCGAACTCCGGCCGCCGCCGAAGTCGACGCTGCGCTCGACTCAGGCCACGTCTCACCCTCCCGATGCTACCAGTGGATGCGCGCAAGTGCCAGCAAGCTAACGCCGCCACCAGCTCGTCCTCTTGTGCACCATAGCGCTAAGCCGCCCGAAACCGTAGCTCCGGCCGCCGCCGTTCTGGTCGCCGCCGTCGACCCCGGCCTCCCTGTGCCCAGCTGCGTGCGCCCCTAGACGCGCGGGAGCACGGGCTTCCTCCTGATGCCCTCAGGGTGCCCAACCGCAGCCGTAGCGCCGTCCCGACCAACTCCGGCGAGGTCTCGCCGTCGCCGTGGTCGCCGGCGTCACTCGCCGACGTGGCCACTTAGTTAGGGCGTAAACACCCCGCTAATCACCCACTACAGCCACTGCCAAGTGGGCCCTCGTGCCTAATTAACTAGTTTAACCTCTCCGTTTAGATTAGTACTAATTTTGTGGGCCCCATAGGTCAGTTTGACCTGGCCCCGTCACACTTTGACCGACCCCACACGTCGGAGTTGACCAGGCTGATGTGTCCGTTGACTGGGCCCACCTGCCAGCGACCTAAACGAGCCCTAAGTCACTGACTAATGGGACCCCCTGGTCAGGTTTGACCCGGGGCAGCCCTGTTGACTTGCTGATGCAAGCATGACGCACTGCTGATGTCATAAAGTATTTTCTGGATTTAATTATATTCAGGAAATTCCAGAAAATACCACAAACTTCAAAAAAATCATAGAAAATTAACCGTAACTCCAAATAAAATAAATTATATATGAAAAATTATCAGAAAAATTCAAGGAATCCATCTGTACCATTTTCATGCATGTTAGAACAACTTATCACTACTGTTTAGAGCAAATGAAGTGAATGGCATTTGAATAATCACATATGGAGTTTGAATTTGAATTTTATATTCAAACCAACTTCATTTAATCTGTTGCTAGTTGCATTAGCCCAAAACACATTCATTTTGCCATGTCATGATCATGCATCATGTTGTGCATTGCATTGATTGTGTTTCCTTTCTGTGTTGCCGGTATTTGTCCCCTCTCGATAGACGTGATACCGATGACGTGATCGTTGACACTGATGAAGACTCAATGTTATCTTCAGAAGTGCCAGGCAAGCAAAACCCCCTTGTTCATTCCGATACAATCCTACTCTCTCGCTCCTGCTCTCTTTTACTGCATTAGGACAACACCGATTCATCTGTTACTTGCTGCGGTAGCTGAACCCCTTTATCCTCTGCATGACCTGTCATTCCACAGTAAATAGATGAAACCCACTAGCATGAGTAGGAGTTGTTTGAGCCCTGTTGTGCCTACTCATTCATGCTTGTTTGTCATGCCTGCTACTGCTTAGAGTTGAGTCAGGTCTGATTCATCGGGGATGAATCAGAGGTGTGTGAACATGTCCTACTGTGTGTGAGCTAAGTGTGTGAACACGATTTGGTAAAGGTAGCGGTGAGAGGCCATGTAGGAGTACATGGTGGGTTGTCTCATTGCAGCCGTCCTCAGGAACTGAGTTCTGTGTTTGTGATCCATGATTCAGCTACTACCACGCATTGGGCCCGAAACCAATGGACCCTCTCGGCTTCTTAATCACCCTTGTCCTCTGTCCAGGAGTTGCAAGTAGTTTCTGGTGTTTGTAGTATGCTGGAGGCCGTGGCAGCGCTGACCGTAGGGGTGGGCTGTGATGCGGTAGGCACGTGGCACGGTGTAACCGGGCGCCCGTTTGGTGTCTCGGGAACCCTGTTCACATCGTTTGGGGCTGTGAGCGAAACTCCGGCCGGATCTCCTCATGGATGGAACCCGAATAGGCGATAAACCTGGACTAGAGACTTAGGTGTTTAGGTAGGTCGTGGCCGACACCCACGTTGGGCTTCCGCTTGAAGGTTGCCGAGTACATGTCGTGTAAACGGCGGTAAGTGGTGAGAGCGTGTGTGAAGAAGTACACCCCTGCAGGGTTAATATGATCTATTCGAATAGCCGTGTCCGCGGAAAAGGACTTCTGGGTTGCTTATATCAGTTCATAGACAAGTGAAAGTGGATACTCTAAAATACGCAAGATAAGCGTGAGTGCTATGGATGGCGTTCTCGTAGGGAGACGGGAGCGGATCCATAGTGGTGTATTGATATGGTGAATATGTGGACTCGTGTGCGCCACCTCAAAAGAGTTACTTGCAGTCGTAGTTCAGGATAGCCACCGAGTCAAAGCTGGCTTGCTGCAGTTAAACCCCACCATCCCCTTTGTTGATAATGAAGCATATGTAGTTAGTTCTGATGTAAGTCTTGCTGGGTACATTTGTACTCACGTTTGCCTATTTATGTTTTTGCAGAGAGACTTCGGTCTCGCTAGTAGTTCGCGTGGACTTCGACGTTTAGCTTGTTACCTCAGCTACGATCTTGTGCCCTCGGCAGGATCTGGTAGATAGTCAGGCTTCTCAGCCTTTTTCATTTATAGATGTCTGTACTCAGACATGATAGCTTCCGCTTGTGCTTTGACTTGTATGCTCTGAGTGTTGGGTCATGAGACCCATGTTTGTAATATCTCGCTCCTCGGAGCCTATTGAATAAACTACTTGAGTCGTAGAGTCATTTTGTGATGCCATGTTGTATTGCACATATCGAGCATATTGTGTGTATGTTATTGAAATGCTTGGTATGTGTGGGATCTGACCATCTAGTTGTTTATCTTTAGTAGCCTCTCTTACCGGGAAATGTCTCCTAGTGTTTCCACTGAGCCATGGTAGCTTGCTACTGCTCCGGAACACTTAGGCTGGCCGGCATGTGTCCTTCTTCGTTCCTGTGTCTGTCCCTTCGGGGAAATGTCACGCGTTGAATACCGGAGTCCTGTTAGCCCGCTACAGCCCGGTTCACCGGAGTCCTGCTAGCCCAGTGCTACAGCCTGGATTCACTCGCTGATGACCGACACGTTCGATGCTGGGTCATGGATGCCTGTCCCTGTAAGTCTGTGCCACTTTGGGTTTACAACTAGCCATGTCAGCCCGGGCTCCTTATCATGTGGATGCTAGCGACACTGTCATATACGTGTGCCAAAAGGCGCAAACGGTCCCGGGCAAAGGTAAGGCGACACCCGTGGGAATACCGTGCGTGAGGCCGCAAAGTGATATGAGGTGTTACATGCTAGATCGATGTGGCATCGAGTCGGGGTCCTGACAGTCTGTCAATCCAAAGCCTTCACAGTGATAAAAGGACAGCTTTACAAAGAAAGTGTCACAGGAGTGGCTCACTGCGGCATCACCTCGGAAGAAGGTCGAATGATCCTAAACGATATCCACTCGGGGACCTATGGTCACCATGCGTCCTCTCGGACCATCATGGGCAAAGCATACCAAACGGGATTCTATTGGCCCCGAGCAAATGAGATGGCAAAGGATGTAGTTGACAAGTGCGCAGATTGCCAATTCTACTTCAACATGTCCCACAAGCCTGTGTCTGCCTTGAAGACTATTCCACTCATCTGGCCGTTTGCAGTCTGGGGATTGGATATGGTTGGACCCTTCAAGAACGGTAGAAGTGGTTTCACCCATTTGCTTGTAGCAGTCGACAAGTTCACCAAGTGGATCGAAGCCAAGCCCATCAAAAACCTTGACGCAGGCACTGCCGTCAGTTTCATCAAGGAGTTGATATTCAGATATGGAGTTCCTCACAACATTATCACAGATAATGGCTCCAACTTTGATTCTGATGAGTTCAAGGCGTTATGTGGGTCCCAAGGCACTCGGGTCAACTATGCATCCGTTGGACACCTGCAGTCGAATGGGCAAGCAGAAAGGGCGAATGGTTTGATCCTTCAAGGGTTAAAACCCCGACTGATGCGCGACCTAAAGCATGCTGCTGGAGCTTGGGTGACTGAATTACCGTCCGTCCTATGGGGGCTGAGAATGACGCTGAACCAGTCGACTGACCGAACCCCTTTCTTCCTGGTGTACGGCGCCGAGGCTGTGCTTCTGAGTGACTTGCTGCACAATGCCCCCCGAGTGGAACTCTTCTCAGAAGCTGAAGCGGAGCAGCCACGCGAAGACGCAGTCAATCTCCTGGAAGAGGAACCCGAGATGGCTTTGATTCGGTCGACCATCTATCAGCAAGATCCGCGTCGATTCCATGCTCGCAATGTCAGAGGTCGAGCATTTCAGGAAGGAGACCTTGTGCTCCGAGTGGATCAGAAACAGCCTCACAAGCTTGCTCCGGCCTGGGAAGGTCCCTTCATTATCACCAAGGTGCTTCACAATGGAGCGTACCACATCTACAATGTAGCCAAGAACATGGACGAGCTACGCGCATGGAACACAGAGCTACTTCGTCCTTTCTATACCTAAAATCACTCGACCCGACGAGTTGTAATAAGAGTACTTCAGTTTGCTTTCCAAAGACAAGATTTTTACAGTATCTTAATGATTGATTCCTCGTAATCATTTGTGTCTGAATCCCCCAGTGGGTGGCTTAGCCGCGAACCTGATTCACCTAAGCTAGCAAAAACACTCCGAGTGGAGAGCAATCCTCCCACTTGGGGGCTTAGCCGCGAACCTGATTCGCCTAAGTTAAAAAAAACACTCCGAGTGGAGAGCAATCCTCCCACTCGGGGGCTTAGCTGCGACCCCGTACTCGCCTAAGTTAAAAAAACACTCCGAGTGGAGAGTAATCCTCCCACTCAGGGGCTTAGCCGCGAACCCGATTCGCCTAAGTTAAAAAAAACACTCTAAGTGGAGAGCAATCCTCCCATTCGGGGGCTTAGCTGCGACCCCGTACTCGCCTGAGTTAAAAAAACATTCCGACTGGAGAGCAATCCTCCCATTCGGGGGCTTAGCTGCGACCCTGTACTCGCCTAAGTTTAAAAACATTCCGAGTGGAGAGCAATCCTCGCACTCGGGGGCTTGGCTGCAACCCCGTACTCGCCTAAGTTAAAAAACACTCCGAGTGGAGAGCAATCCTCCCACTCGAGGGCTTAGCTGCGACCCCGTACTCGCCTAAGTTAAAAAAATCATTCCGAGTGGAGAACAATCCTCCCACTCGGGGGCTTAGCTGCGAACCCATACTCGCCTAAGTTAAAAAACATTCCGAGTGGAGAGCAATACTCCCACTTGGGGTCTTAGCTGCGACCCCGTACTCGCCTAAGTTAAAAAAACATTCTGAGTGGAGAGCAATCCTCCCACTCGGGGGCTTAGCTGCGACCCCGTACTCGCCTAAGTTAAAAAAACATTTCGAGTGGAGAGCAATCCTCCCACTCGGGGGCTTAGCCGCGACCCCGTACTCGCCTAAGTTAAAAAAACATTCCGAGTGGACGTCAATCCTCCCACTCGGGGGCTTAGCTGCGACCCCATACTCGCCTAAGTTAAAAAACATTCCAAGTGGAGTGAAATCCTCCTACTCGGAGGCTTAGCGGCGACCCCGTACTCGCCTAAGTTGCAAAGATCCTTTGAGCTACGTCACAAAGACAATGTACACTCCATCCAGATACGCAAGGATGACAAGGTGTCGATTATACACCGCGTCTGAGCTACGTCACAAGTAGAACATACGCTCCATCCTGATCCACAAGGACGACAAGGTGTCGACTGAACACCACGTCTGAGCTGCGCCACAAGTACAATGTACTCTCCATCCTGATTCGCAAGGATGACGAGGTGTCGACTAATCACATCGTCAGACCCACTCGACGAAAGCTGAAAAGATCAAGTTCACTCACAATCGAAAGACATTCAAAAGTGATAAAGGCAAAAACCATGGTATTCAAAGAAAACCAAGTTCAGATAAATCCAGCAAAAGTTCAGAACCACAACGGGCAGAAGTACTCAGGCATCAAGCCTGAAAGAGTTTAACGGTTACATAACCACTTGGCATTCCGAGGCAAATAAAGGTGGGGCATAATGTTGGTTCACTCGGCAGGAGGAGGACTTGCTGGATCGCAAAAGCTGTCAAGGTCGATGATGTCTGCGATGCGAGTGGCGGCATCAAGGAAGGTGTCCATAAAGGACTGGAAGCTAAGCTTCTTACTGTTCGCAACCTTGAGAGCCGCCAGCTTGTCTTCTCTGACATCCTTGTAGTGCACTCGGACCAATTACAAAGCGACATCGGCACCACAACAAGCAGATGACTTCTTCCATTCCTGCACTCGACCAGAGATTTGATTCGGTTGAGTCATCAGAGACTCAAGATCCTGTCAGATTTCCGTCTGAGGCCAGAGTTTAGCATCAATCCGCGTCATTGCCACCTTCAGACGAGCAAGATAATCCACAACACTGTCCAGGCGAGACTCCAACCGCAGCACATTCATCGCAATGTCATCTTTGACAGGAGAGTTTATGGGGTCAAGACCTGTCTCGACCTGCCCAGTTTCTGCTTTGATGTCTTGACAAAGTTCTGCACAGTCAGAAAAGCATAGAGTCGGTAGTTTAACAATAGGTGTCAGTTGACATCAACAAATCAGTTGAACAATAGGAAGTACCTTCAAGCTTCAATACCAACTTCGCAGCAAGTTGCCCCAGATAAGACTCCAATTCGTCCTTCTTGGCCTTGAGACTTCCAACTTCGTCAGTCAAGCTTTCCGTGTCCTTCAGTCAGGCAAGCTCCTGGTTGGCTTCAGAAACAGCAGTCTTCAACTTGGAGTTCTCCTCTCCCAACTTGATGACTGAGGCCAACTTCTTGTCCGCAAGTGTTGTTTTCTCTCGCGCCTCCTTCTGGGCTGCCGCAAGATCTTGATCCTTCTTCTCCAGAGCCTGCTTCATTTTCTCTAAAGAAATAACATTCTTCAGACGAGCTTGGAGTTGACAGTTTTCACTATGCACATCTGTTCGAGTGGAGTCACTCGGTTCAAAGAGACTAAAAAAAGAGAGTCATAAGGTGGAAAGTTGATGTATGGTTACCTCCCATGGTAGCTGCTTCGTTTTGGGCCTTCTTGAGGTTCTTCTTGGCTAGTTCCAGATCAAGGTTGAGGCGGATCTACTTCTTCTCCAGTTCAGAAAATTGGGCTCCAAGATCACAAGACTTCTGCAGTCAGCAAATAAGATATGTCTGTCGACGGAAACAAAAGTCCATCAGAGCGAAAGTTGCTCTAACACTACCGCTGAATCAAACATTCAACAGTAGTTTCGAGGACTACACCCAGTGGGTGCACTTGGCGTGCCCCCACTGGTACGGTTTTACACTCGGCATGGTCTGCCCAGCATGAGTAAAAAAAAGAGATTCTCATACCCCAGCAGTCCACCGTGGTCTCGGGGACTACACCCAGTGGGTGCACTCTGCGTTCCCCCACTGGTTCAGGAAAACACTCGACTCAACCTGGTTGACTCAAGTGGAAGAACTATTCAACTCTAAGTCAGAGACACGCCAGTGGGTGATTGGATGCGAAATGCAGAGCCATGATAGATGCACATAAAAGGTTTCAAAATGCTCATCCAAGGACACCATATGGACAACGAAGCAACAGTCGCAACTATCACTACTCAGGAGACCAGTCGGAAACCAACTAACCTTGACGTTGGCTTGCAGAGCGGTGCTAGCGTTGTAGGCAACCTGAGTGGCCTCATGCACCACCTTCATCTACTCCATCACAAGGTTTGCCTGGAGAAGGGCCTCCCTGATGGCACTCGGCGGGTCGTCTGGAGTCTGGTATGCAACGAAGAGCGATGATGGCAGTACAATCGGAGCAGTCATAGGGTCTCAAGCATGGACTTGTACGAGAGCGGAAGAGACCTGAGCAGTCGATGCTGAAGGACGGTCAGTCGACAATGGATTGGCAAAGGTAACAGTGGCCTGAGCTGGATCTCCGGATCGTTGGACCACTGTCTCAGGCACCGATGTCGACTGAGGCACGTGACCCTCGGTCGTCCTCCCACTTGAGGCCCTGCACCTCCTTCTCCTCTCTCTCAGAGGCACTTCTTCTTCATCATCCGAAAGCTCAATGATATCCCGCGGAGCTGCAACAAAAAGCAACCTTAAGAGTTCAATCGACCAACAACCCAGTCGACAGAGTAAATTCAAGTTGGAAAGAGCGTACCAGCTTTGGAAGTGGCCGCGTCATCAGCCTCCTCATCACCTGGGGCCTTGTCAACGTCCATGGAAGTCGCAGAAGTTGCATTGCTGAAAAAGCTCATAATGCGCTTGGTCAGAGCAGAAGTATGAGTTGGTAGAAGAAAACGCAGAAAGATAGAGCACTCACCCAGAGGCAACATGAACGTCCATCTTGATCTTGGGCAAGGTCTTCCGAGGCTTCGAAGGGGAGACCTTGGGTTGCTTGGCGACCTTCTCCGATGGCTCCGGAGTCGAAGTCCGAGTGCGCTTGTGTGCTTGAGCACTCGGAGCCACAGTCTTGCCGCGCCCGCCCGCTGGATCTTGGAGTTGCTTGGATCGACGCTCTGAGCGAGGTGGTGAGTCAACTACCTCTTCGTCGTCCGACTGCCGATGCATAATAGGTTGGATTTTATTGCTTAGAGTTATACAAAAAAGGGTTTGTTCACTGTTCGATCAGTTTACTTGGAAGAATGGAGCCAACAACATGGGAGGAAGCTTAAATATACAAATGGTATGGGTAGAACCAACGTCAATCCTATCTAGGGTAAAATTTGGAAATTATCTTGTCTAGCAAAGGTAAAACTTTCAATGGCGCATTTTGCATGGAACCCTCCCGTGTTGTGTTACTCTTGCTAATAGACACATGAAAGTTACGCCCATCTGCCCATCATGCTCGAAGGAGCCAGGAGATACAAAACACATGTTGTTTTTGTGTCAAAAGGCGAAAGAGGTTTGGAATAAGTTGGAGTTGTATGAGGTGATTAATAAAGCTTGTGTTGTTGATCGTGGGGGAGAGGCGGTACTCGAATTCTTACTTCTTGTGCCAGATCAAGAATTATCTCTGCAGAATGCACGTGAATTGATCACTATAACGGCTTGGTATTTATGGCGGGATAGACGTAAACTGGTTCATGGAAGAAAGGTTCAAGATGCATACCAAACTTCGATGGGGGATCGTGCTATAGCGACAAACTATGTTAACACTTACTCCCCTAAGGCAACTAATAAAACGGGGGGTGGAGTAGACCTTCTATGGGTTTTGTGAAGCTAAATGTTGACACTTCTTTTGATCATGATATGCTTTGGGGCATAGCTAGGGTTGTCTTTATATATGACAGAGAAAGGTTCATTGTTGACGGGAATTGGAGGAATGATTGGTATGCCGATGTAGTGACAGCTGAGGCATTGGTTTTAAGGTATGGCTTATTACTTACACAAAAGGCAGGGTGCAATCATCTTGTTGTGTTAATTCTGACAATCTGAAGGTGATAGACATAATGAAGACCGGAGGACAATCCACGGGAGAGGCGGCGATAGTGTTTGATGATTGTTATTTTATTGCTTATGATTTTCCTCTTTCTAGATTTGAACATTGTAATAACTAGCAAATTTTTTCATGACAAGGGATTGGTCCGAGGAGTCTATGGATGATATTGTATCTTTTCTTATTGACGATGTAACTGTTATTTCTAATTAATAAAATGGATTTTCCTTAAAAAAAGTCCATGTGTTGCTACAGGTTATAATGCATACATAAATGAATCAAAGTTGTAATTCGTTTTCCTCTCATATGTTTGGGTGTGTAGAGACATCAAGCTGACACCGACCGTCTGGATAGTCCGGTGTCCCCAAATCCAGACCATGTGTGGGAGAGAAATGTCATTACCCAGACTATCCGCCATGTTATCTCCAACACGCAGGCCTAATACAAAAACTCCACCCTACGATGCACCTTTTTTTTCCTGTCGGACCCTCCCCTTCCCGCTCGGTTTTCCACTGTAGCCGGACATTTCTCGTAGGAGTCATCCCCTCTAAAACAGGATGGCGCCCACCTCACCTTCGTCGTTCATTGCAACAGAGACAAAAAAAAATCATATTTATAGTATAATAGAGTGGGTTAAACTAACACATATTATTACCACAAAATAAAAAATAACTAAAAAGAATGTTCTCAATGGTCCATTCAACTTTACAAATGCATGCAGTAAAATGTCATTTTTTATGGTTTCTAATTGTGTTGCAACATGTGCCAGTATTTTTCTCCTAGTTCTCATATCTCACATCTATTTAGAGTTTGCAACGCCTTCGGTTCAACATGTCAATGCCATGATGAAAAGACATCATATGTCTCTTTGAATTATGTAACTGATGAAACAAAAAAAAGACACATACACACTGACGTGGAGGCGAGTGGCAACCTGGACATATTCTTAGTCACCAATAAGCTCCACCTCCATCCCACAAACCATTTGTCCGTGTTTTGGGACCGGGGGTACCCAGGCCCGCATGCCTGCGGACCAGCGCGTGGCTCCATCGATGGCCCGACGCAGTCCAACTCGAAGGCTTCACGAGCAAGACCCTCACGAGGCCCCCCGCCTAGTGAGGCAAACAACGACAAGGCCCCTCGAGGAGCAGCCCCCCGAGGCCGCCTCTAGATGAGCGGACACCTCTAGGAAAGCGCCCCACCTCGCGAGGCGCGCGGTGATGTGAGCCATGACGACCAACGCCAACAGGGCGCCAGTGGGCGCAGTCCAAGACAATTTCCTCTTTGGTGTAAGGAGGCAAGGACGTACGCGGGTTCCCAAGGAATCCCCCAAAGGTTTCCAATCCAGTGCAACAAGACCAAGACCACGAGCTCGGCAGGACGGAGGTCATCATCGAGCCCACCGTTGCGTCACGACCAAAAGCTTTGCAGGCGAAGACCACCTTTAGTCAGGATAGGGTGTACTCCTGTCCCCTTTCAAATTGGCCGCTGTTGTATCCCTTTCGCCTAAGCTATGAGGGAAGGGGGCCAAGGCCATTATAAATATAGACTAGTCTCCACCATAGAGAGGGATCCCACCCTTCGTCCATTGAGCTCTCCTGAGGCAACTCTCACTTGTACTAGTTCAGACTCATCCTCCTCGCGAGGCAATCCACCACAAAGCAGAAGTAGGGTTTTACACCACAAGGTGGCCCGAACCTGGGTAAATCACCATGTCCACTTCTCCTTCCTGCTCGCTCGAACCCGAGGAGGCCAAGCTGTGAGGCGATGAGCAGCGAGTTGTAGCTAGGCAGGATCCTTTGCACACGCCCCAGAGTTCGAACCTTGTTTGGGTACGCGGAGCCCCGGTTCCTACATTTGGCATGCCAGGTAGGGGCGTATTGAAGTTCTTCCTTCCGCTTTGCTCCATCCCCACCTCATCACCCCCATGGACGACGTCGTCCACCCCGCAGCTCGATCCGCCGTTCCTGGGAATGCGACGTGTTCCCTGGCCTTCACTCCTGACCTACATTGAGTGTAGTGGTCGGTAAGGTTTAGGCCGGTGGTGTCCCCATGCTATGATGGCATGGCTGACCCTAACGAGTTCCTCAAGCCGTATGCCCAGGGCATCCTGGTGGCGGGTGGCGACGACAAAGCCATGGCAAACTAGCTCCCTCTGGCCCTCACAGAAGTTCCACGTTCTTGGCTTCGTGGCCTCCCGGAGGCCTCGGAGTCCACTTGGGAGAGCTATGCAGTCATTTCGTCCCGCGCTTTGTGGCTCTAGGGCCCCACGCGGTCGCGTGCATCCTCGACGGGTCACAAGCGCCTGCATCCGGTCGCCATGCCAAGCAGCTCTTCCGCCAGGCGAACGCTGCTCGGCCTTGGCCTAAGGCCCCACGGAGCGGCGTGTAACACGAGGTCGTCATCAACTTCGACTATAAGAATCACCCCGAATCTGCGGCCGCTACTGGTGCGATCCCCATGTTGTGCATGCCCAATATCAGCAATGTCGCAGTCACCAAGACCCTCATCGATGGCGGCGCCAGCCTCAACGTCCTATCTGTGGAGACCTTTGAGATGCTTCAAGTGCCTTATGACTAGCTCCTGCCCACTAGGCCGTCCTCTGGGTGACCAAGGGCTCTGCCACCCCCTGGGGCAGGTGCGCCTCCCGGTCACCTCCGATACCCGCACCAACTACCCCACTGAGTTGATCAACTTCGACATAGCCCCCATCGGCCTCCCTTACAACGCCATCTTGGGATACCCTACTCTTGCCAAGTTCATTGCGGTGACCCATCCAGGGCAATGACGGCGTCATCATCGTGACCCGGGATAGGAAGGATGTGGCTCAATGTCAGGACCCCGACTCGATGCCACATCGATCTAGCATGTAACACCTCATATCACTTTGCGGCCTCACGCACGGTATTCCACGGGTGTCGCCTTACCTTTGCCCGGGACCGTTTGAGCCTTTTGGCACACGTATATGATAGTGTCGCTAGCATCCATATGGTAAGGAGCCCGGGCTGACATGGCTAGTCGTAAACCCAAAGTGGCACAGACTTATAGGGACAGGCATCCATGACCCAGCATCGAACGTGTCGGTCATTAGCAAGTGAATCCGGGCTGTAGCACTAGGCTAGCAGGACTCCGGTAAACCGGGCTGTAGCGGGCTAACCGGACTCCGGTATCCATCGCGTGACATTTCCCCGAAGGGACAGACACAGGAACGAAGAAGGACACATGCCGGCCAGCCTAAGTGTACCGGAGCAGTAGCAAGCTACCAAGGCTCAGTGGAGACACTAGGAGACATTTCCCGGTAAGAGAGGCTACTAAGAATAAACAACTAGATAGTCAGATCCCACACATACCAAGCATTTCAATCATACACACAATATGCTCGATATGTGCAAATACAACAAGGCATCACAACATGACTCTACAACACAAGTATTTTATTTAAAGGCTCAGGGAGCCATACATATCATACACACAAGTACGGGTCACACGACCCATCATTCAAGTCATACAGACATACAAGCCAACAGCGGAAGTAACTTGTCTGAGTACAGACAACTAGTAAAATAAAAGAGGCTTGGGAAAGCCTGGCTGTACTACGTGGTCCTTCACAAGCTCAGGGTCACCACCTGGGCCTCAGTCTACTCATCGATGTCAACGTCTACGAAGAACCCATCAGAAGGGGTTGCGGTGTCTTCTGAAAAATGTAAATTAAAGCAACATGAGTACAAAGGTACTCAGCAAGACTTACATCAGATCCTACATACATGCACATTATCAAGAAGGGTTGGTGGGGTTATTGCAGCAAGCCAACTTTGACTCTTGGCTAAGCTATCCTACGAGACACCAACTTGAAATGGTTTTGCGCACATGAGTCCACTACACACCACTTCAATACACCACCGAGGATCCACCTCCGTCATCCTACGGAAGAGCCATCCTCGGCACTCACGCTTATCTTGGGATTTTTAGTAGTATCCATTTAGTTGTCTATGAACTGTATAGGCAACCAAGTAGTCCTTTACCGCGGACGCGGCTATTCGAATAGATCATGTTAACCCTGCAGGGGTGTACTTCTTCATACATGTTTCCACCACTTAGCGTCTGCACACGACATGTGCTCGGCAGACCTCAAGCGAAAGCCGACGTGGGTGTAGACCACGACCTACCTAAACACCTAAGTCTCTAGTCCAGGTTTATCGCCTATTCAGGTTCCATCCGCAGGGAGTCCGGCCGGGGTTCCACATACGGCCCCGAACGATGTGTATAGGGTTTCGAGACACCTAACGGGTGCCCGGTATTCCCGGCCACGTACCTACCGCATCACAGCCCACCCCGCGGGTCAGCGCTGCCCACGGCCTCCAGTAAGCTACAAACACCAGAAACTACTTGCAACTCCTGGACAGAGGACTAGAGTGAATAAGAAGTCGAGCGGGGTCATATTTCAGGGCCCAATGCATGGTAGTAGATGAATCTTAAATCACACATACAGATCTCAGTGCTTAAGGTCGGTTTCAATGAAACAACCCACCATGTACTCCTACATGGCCTTTCATTGATACCTTTACCAAATCGTGTTCACCACATCACTCTCATTACCGGCATGATCATTTCACTCTAGCCCATCACCCAGATGAACCAGACCTGACACGACTCTAAGCATAGCAGGCATAGCAAGGTAGGAACAACACAAACATATGGCTCAATCAACTGCTACACATGCTAGTGGGTTTCATCTAGTTATTGTGGCAATGACAGGTCATGCAGAGGAAATGGGTTCAACTACCGTAGCACACAGCAGTTTGAAACACTTTGTCTTAATGCAGTAAAAGAGAGCAGAAGCGAGAACATGGGATTGTATCGATATGATCAAATGGTTGGTTGCTTGCCTGATGGGTCGATGCACTGATATTGTTCTTCACTAGGGTAATCGTGGTACTCCTCGAAGGCAGAACCTGCCGCAAAGAGCACCGATACACAACATCACCAAACAATATGCAACAATATGATGCATGCATGAGACATGGAAAACATGAGTGTATTGGGCTGACGCAACTAAAATCAGATGGGTTTGAACCATTTTGAATCAAAGATTCAAGTTTCAAACTCATACATGGCCCTTATAAGTGCTTTATCTAGTTCTGCTCTAAACATCAGGTTAGCTTGCTTAAACATGCATGAAACCAGTACATATGGATAGATTGGATTTTTCTGATCATTTTTCATATATAAAACTTTGCATTTGGAGTTACAGATTAATTTCTATGATTTTTTAAAGTTTGGGGTATTTTCTGGAATTTCCTGTGTAATAATAATTCCAGTAAATAACTTACTGCGTCAGCATTACGTCAGGATGACGTCAACGGTCAACAAAACAGTCCAGGTCAACCCTGCCTAGTGGGTCCCGTGTGTCAGTGTAATTAGTTTAACTAAATATCAATTAAAACTAATCCTGATTGGTTAACAGGGCTGGGCCCCACCTGTCATTGACCCAGGGGGGTCAAAATGGGCCCACCCGTGGTCAAACGAGGGGTCAGCGGGGTCAACTCACCGGCGTTTACCCTCCGGCGAGGCCGAACGCGGCGGCGAGAGTGCTTTTGTGTGTTCCGGCGACTAAATGAGCGGTGGAGGGCATCTACGGGTAGCTGGGAGCAAGCCGCAGCTCTTGGTGGTGGTGGTTGAGCTCGGGGTGGCCGGAAACGTCGCCGGCGACGACTTTGGCAGTCGCCGGAGTTCAGGTGAGGTCGAACTCGACGCTAGGGGGCACGGCGAGGCGCGTGGAGTGGTGCTACGGGTTCCTGCGGGTGCGGTGAGTGCGTTGGACACGGTGGTGTGGCCGGTGGTTGGCCGGAGACACGTCGGCGACGAGCTCGGTGGCGGTGAGTGCGGTGAAGCATCGTGCGCTCGCTGTGCTGCACGAGAACGAGAGAGGAAAGGGGGGAGAGGTAGCTGGGCTCACGACGATCTCGAGGAACCAGACGGCGCGGTCGGGGATGAGCTGGTGCGGCGGCGACGGCGAAGGGGATCTCCGATGATGGTGGAGTCGGTGAGGTCGGTGCAGTGGCTTCGAGGCACGCGAGCGCTCGGGGCTCGACTAGCTCGAAGGAGAGGAGGGCGGCGGAGCTCCTGGAAACGGTGGCGCGGCGCGAGGACGACGGAGAGCGCGACTACGGCAATTGTGTGGCTGCGGTGGCGTCGACCATGGCGTGGGAGACCGAGGGAGAGGAGCTAGGGGTGAATGGGTGTGTCCATGGGGTGCGGGACTCGACGTGGAGCTCATCCAGGCCAGCAGCTAGGCGAGGGGGTGAAGCAGGGTGGTGGGCAGCTGCGTGGCGCGCGCTGGCATCGCCGTCGAGCACCTGCCTGCCTGCCTGGCGAAGGCAAGCAGCTCGCTGGAGCGGCTGCTGTGCTGGGCCGGCAGGTGGGCTCGCTAGGCGGGCTGCCAGGTTAGTTCACTCTCTCTCTCTCTCTCTTATTTATCTTTTTAAATTATTCTGTAACTTTGTGGACTTACTAAAAATACCTAAACAACTCCAAAATTCCCCAAACTGTTCATGGCCACTAACTGGAATATATACAACATGGAACATTTTAGTTTGGAATTATTTGAGCATTTATAATAATTTATATAATTTAAATGCCCAAACTCAAATACTTATGATTTAATTCAAAAACCTTAAGATGACCTAGAAAATTGAGCACCACTTTTGGCAGAGGTTCTGAACCAAGACAAAAATGATGGACATTTTAGAAGGGCATTTCAGGTTCATTGAAAATATTTTTAGTAAACCCTAGTTGGTTTCAGAGGGGGCTGGGGGTTCTGTCATCCCCATTTCAAGTTTCTGTTGAGAAAAATAGACATGATGAAACACTCTAATGCATGAACTAGCTAGGGTGTGACACTCGAGCCCTCAAGCTCGCCTACAGGGCCCAGGCAGCCTCATGCCTGGACAATGAAGGCATCCCGGTGCTCCGGAGGCTGCGCCCGCGAGGAAGAAGCATCTATTTTCCCAGTACCACATTGAGACGAAGAAGGTGACCGTCAACGACGCCAACTCGGGCCCCGGCTTAACCATCGGTGCCGTCCTGCCCCCGGAACAGGGGCAGGCGCTCGTTAGCTTCCTCCGGGCGAACAGGGACATGTTCGCGTGGAAGGCGTCCGATCTGGTCGGCGTCCCGAGGGAGGTAATCGAGCATCCCCTGGCAGTGTTCCCCAATGCTCGTCCGGTGAAGCAGGAGGTGCAACGTCCAGTGCAAGAGAAGTAGGCATTCATTGTCCAAGAAGTGCATAAGCTACATGAAGCAGGGGTCATACGAGAGGTGCGGCATCCGAAGTGGCTCGCCAACCCAGTGGTTGTTCCAAAGAAGGGCAAACAGGAGCGCATGTGCGTCGACTTTACGAGCCTCAACAAGGCATGTCCTCAGGATCCTTTCCTGCTTCTGCGCGTCGACCAGATCGTGGACTCTACCACGGAGTGTGATCTGTTGTGCTTTCTAGATGCATTCTCGGGCTATCACCATATCAAGATGCTGGGGGGGGATGTCGAGAAGATAACCTTCATCTCCCCGTGTGGCGTGTACTGCTACACCTGCATGCCCTTCAGGCTGAGGAGCACCTGAGGGAGGTCTGACGGCCCGTGCGAGGTCATGAAGCCCCCCGAGCCCTTGTCACCACAGGGTGGCGCCCCTGGGGGATCTGCCCCTCTGTCACTCGACGAGGCGCCTTGGCCCCACGCGCCCTGCATGCAGCAGGCCGCTACCGACGCCCCACACCTCGTCGAGCACCAGGTGTACTTTGTTAGCACAGTGCTACAGGATGCATGCACGCTGCCCTATGCAACAAAAGCTCCTCCTCACGCTCCTGGTCAACCCAAGGAAGTTGCACCATTATTTCCAAGGCCACCCCATCAAGGTTGTGTCTGCATACCCCCTGGGAAAGGTGCTACGCAGCCCCAACGCTGTCGGCAGAGTCGCCAAGTGGAAAATCGAGCTGCAAGCCTTCCAGCTAGAATTCAGTACGACTAGGGTCATCAAGGAAGCGGCACTTGCCGATTTCATGGCGGAATGGACGGATACATACGAACAGGAGCTGCGCGAGGACTGGTCCCGTGCGTCTGGCGACGAGGTGCCCGATGGTTGGGTCATGCACTTCGATGGAGCCTTCGTGCGGTGGGGCGCGGGGGCCGTGGTTATGCTCGTTTTGCCGACAAAGGACAAGCTTATTATACTGTCCAACTTTGCTTCCAGCGCGATGAGAAGGTCTCCAACAACATCATGGAGTATGAGGGCTTCATCGCTGGGCTCAAGGCCGCGGCCGCCCTAGGTTCAAGCACCTCACCATCAAGGGCTATTCCTAGCTCCTCGTCAAATTCTCCAACAAGGAGTATAAGCTAAAGGATGAGCACATGGCGGCATACCTGGAGGAGGTACATAAAATTGAAAAACAATTCTTGGGCTTGGAGTTGCAGCATGTCTCGCGAGGCGCGAACAAGGAAGCGGATGACATCGCCAAACGGGCATCACGTCGCGAGCCCCAAAGCCCCGACGTCTTTGAAGAAAGGCTCTTCAAGCCATCAGCCGCACCCCCGATGGCTGGCATGACGCTACCTCAGGAGGAGCTACCTCCCGCGGCACTCATGGGTGCCCCGCCCTATGGCCCGACCTCGGGAGCCCGCCTGCTCCTGGCATTGGCACCTCAGGAGGACAGTTGAACCAAGGAGTTCAAGGCATACATGCTTCACGACACCCTCCTGGAAAAGGAGGAGCACGTGAAGTACGTGGCTCGCCAGGCCATTGCTTACTGCTTGCAGGATGGTGAGCTGTACCGCATGCGTCCTAACGACATCTCACTAAGATGCATTTCAGAAGCTCAAGGGCGCGAACTGCTGGCCGATATCCATGAGGGAGACTACGGGCATCACTCTTTGTCACGCACTCTCATGGGCAAGGTGTTCCGCACGGGTTCTACTAACCCATGGCACTTCACGATGCCACCGAGTAGGTTCGGTCTTGCTAGGCCTACCAACTCCACGTCAAGAAGATCCACCAGCCAGCACAGGGGCTCCAAACAATTCCGCTCTCGTGGCCCTTTGCGGTCTGGGGGCTGGACTTACTAGGGTCGTTCCCTCGGGCGGTCGGCGGCTACCGCCACCTCTATGTAGCCATCGACAAATTCACCAAGTGGGCGAAGGTGGAACCTATGCACCATCCTAGCAGGCTCGGCTGTCAAGTTCATCAAGGGCCTCATGAGCCAGTTCGGCGTACCCAACCGGATCATCACCGACAATGGTTCCCAGTTGATAAGAAACCTCTTCAGGTCGTATTGTGCTAACCTTGGAATGCAGATGTGCTACGCTTCAGTGGCACACCCACGGAGCAATGGCCAAGCCGAGCGCGCCAACGCAGAGGTCCTCAGGGGCCTCAAGACTAGAAGCTTTAAGAAGAAGCTTGAGGCCTGTGGTAAGGGTTGGTTGGACGAGCTGCGGTCTGTGTTGTGGTCTATCCACACCACCGCAACTAAGCCCACCGGCAAAACTCTGTTCTTCCTCATCTACGGGGCTGAGGCGGTCCTTCTACTTGAAATCAAGCATGGTTCCCCGCGGGTCTTGGCATTTGACGAGGCGCGCCAGGATGCCACGCGGGGAACTGATCTTGTGCTCGGCAAGGAGACCTGCCGCCAAGCCTCCCTCCATGCTGCGAGGTACCAACACGCCCTATGGTGCTACCACAGCCGCAACATCTGCTCCAGGACTCTCGAGGTCGGGGACCTCGTCTTGAGGTGGGTCCTCTCTACAGAGGGCCTCCACAAGCTCTTGCCCATGTGGGAGGGACCGTTCAGGGTTGCCCACGTCTCCAGGCCTGGCACCGCGCACCTGGAGACGGAGGAAGGGGTCCCTGTGTAGAATGCTTGGAACATCCAACACCTCCACAAGATCTACCCGTGACACTCTCACGCAATAATGAGTGGGGTAGTACATGCACCAGAGTCTCCCGGTGCACAATTCCACGACCTCGCGGGAGCTCCCGCCCACGCCCAAGTGGAAGCCCCATGCTCCCCGCTGGCAGAACGGTCGAACACCGACTATGCCCACGCCCAAGGGGAGGCCCTATGTTCCGTGCTGGTGGGAAGACTAGTGTAGGCGTCGGACGCAGTAGCATTTCCATTATTTCTTGTAAACCGTTTTGTGATTCCCCTGAATGAAGTTTGAAATTTTTGTGTATTTGCTGAGAGAAGGGTGGGGTTTGTTTTCCTGCAGTGTTTCCCTTCTTGAATCTTTTTCAGAAAGAGCAGCGACAACTGCCTATCGCCCCCGAGCTTCCCACAAGCGGGGCTGGGCACAGTGTTAGTGCTTGGGCCAGCCCCAACAGCATTAAAAACTCAGGCCACGGGTCTACCCTAGTGCACACCACCTCACCAGGACTCTGGTGCCTAAATCCCCACGCAACGCTCATGGGCGAGCCAACAGGCACATGTTGCCCTCGGCCTCTCACCTCGGGAGAAATCATCTCCTGGCCTTGCTCGAGCAGCACGACCCGGCATACCAACGACGATCAACCCTCGCTCAGGGGCTACGGGCATGGAACAAGCACAAGGAAAAGGCAGCCTGGGAGGGCACGAATATGGTTCGATACATCACTAAGGAATGTTCATTAATACCCTTTACACCTTCGAGGGGCCATTCTCAAAAGGTCTACAGGGCCGAACTACATGATCAGATCGTCCACATGGTCCTCCACCCACTCCCCCAGGGCATCCTCAATCGCCCTGTGCACAGGTGCTATCTCAACCTCGAAGTCAAAATTAGGGTCGGAACGAAGGAGGTGGCTGAAGACGTGCGTCGACGCTCGCGCAAGGAGATCACGACTCTCCTCTTCCACAAGCCTGTTCACCCTCTCCATGCCTCCTTCAAGCCTCTCCATGATCCTGGTGAAGAAGGCAAGATAATCGGCGTCATCGAACACGACCGGGCTGGAGACACTCTCCCCGCTGACGCAGTTCAGGGCACGATGGGCTGTACGACCGGAAGTAGGTCTAGAGGGGGGTGATTACACTACTTGACCAAATAAAAATCTAACCTTTTCCCAATTTTATTTGTGGGCAGATTTTAGCAATTATCACAAGTCAAGCAATCAACCTACACATGCAATTCTAAGAGTGTAGCAGCGAAAAGTGAAACATTGCATATGAAGGTAAAGGGAATGGTTTGGAGAGTGCGAATGCAATGATGACAGGTGATTTTTAGCGCGGTTCTGATAGATGGTGCTATCGTACATCCTCGTTGATGGAGACTTCAACCCACGAAGGGTAACAGTTGCACGAGTCTGTGGAGGGCTCCACCCACGAAGGGTCCATGAAGAAGCAACCTTGTCTATCCCACCATGGCAATCGCCCACGAAGGACTTGCCTCACTCGGGTAGATCTTCACGAAGTAGGAGATCTCCTCGCCCTTACAGAATTCTTGGTTCAACTCCACAATCTTGTCGGACGCTCTCAAGCAACACCTAACCAATCTAGGAGACACGCCACTCTCCAAAAGGTAATAGATGTTGTGTTGATGATGAACTCCTTGCTCTTGTCCTTCAAATGATATTCTCCACAACACTCAACTCTATCTCACAGATTTGAATATGGTTGGATTGGAAATATGATTTAACTGGAAATATGATTTAACTGGAAAGGAACTTGGGGAAGGCTAGAAGTCAAAATTTTTGTGGTTGGATTTGAATATCTTGATCTCAACACATGAGTAGGTGGTTCTCTCTCAGAAAATGTAAGCTAGAAGTGTAGGCACGTTCTGATGGCTCTCTCACATATGGAGAAGGGGGTGGAGGGTTATATATAGCCTCCACACAAAATCCAACCATTACACACATTTGACCCAACTCGGTCAGACCGAATAGAAGAACTCGGTGAGGCCGGTTTAGTTCAAAATGTGAATGCTAGGAATCTCTATGGGACCGATTGGAACAACTCGGTGGGACCGATGTGCTAGGGCTAGGGCAAAACCTCATCTCGGTGAAGCCGATCGCGTGAACTCGGTGATATCAATTTTAGCAAAGAGCAAACAGAGAGTTGGTCAAGCAAACTCGGCGTGACTGATTGCTCATTTTGGTGAGACCGAAATGTTACAAAAGGGAAACAGAGAGTTTGCAGGGCCATCTCGGTGAGACCGAGATCTGTATCAGTGTGACCGAGGAGTTAGGGTTTCTAGCAGTGGCTAGGTCAAATGAACTCGGTGGCGCTGGATAGAATATTTCGGTGGGGCCGAGTTTAACTTTGGGTTTTGTACATATTTGGAAATGAGAAAGTGGTTGAGGGCTTTGGAGCAATATCACTAAGCATTTTGAGAAAGTAGACCATTAAGCAACACCTCATCTCCTTTTAATAGTATTGGCTTTCCTATGGATTCAATGTGATCTTGGATCACTAAAATATAAATAAAGAGTCTTGAGCTTTCGCCAATGTGTGTCCTTAGCATTTTGAGGGGTCCACATCTCTAGTCCATGTCAAACCATTCATTGAACTTTCTGAAATATTAAACTTGAATGGATATTAGTTCAATGAGCTATATGTTGTTATGAATTACCAAAACCACTAGGGGATTAGTTGCACTTTCAATCTCCCCCTTTTTGGTAATTGATGACAACATATAGATCAAAGCTTTCGAAAAATGATAATATGAATGAAATACATCGTCACTTTGAGAAGTATGTGATAAGCAGGAGCTCCCCCTAAATTTGTGCATTATTTAAAATTTGCTTCTGAATGCAAATGCACAATCCATTAGGATCATGGGTCACTCTTCCATGTCACATACATCTTGGTGGAGCTCTTCCATGTCACATACATCTCATGCACTCATCACCAAGGATACAAGTGATCGATCATACACAAACATTCATGGATATAATCATGCAAGCACACAATAAGCATAATATGATCAAACACATGATCACATAAGTATCTCACGAGCATAACACAAATTGTATCATAGGAAACAACCAAAATAACCAAAGTAACAAGAGTAGCAAGGCAAATGAAACCAACGAAAGCAAGAGACACTCTCCTCTCGAAGCCTATGATCTATACACTTTCTCACCCTTTGGCAACAAGTTACCAAAAAGTCTAAAAACATATAGTGCTATGCAGGGCTCGAAGCATGATCTCCGGCAGCTCCTGAAGTGGTCTTATGACTTGTTGCTCCGGTGTGCGTAGATGGCATGGAGAGGAGGGCATCTGCAAATGCCTCTGAGGAAGTCTGTGGAGCTGGAGGAGTTGACACTGGAGGGGCAACTGTGGCAGTGGCTGCAAGTGCTGAAGTGGTAGTCCACTAGTCCTGGAGTCTCTGGCAACTGGCACATCTGATGATCTTTGTGCCCCTGGCACTCTCTGAAATGTATGTGTTGTGGGTCTACCATCACGATCCTCAGCATCATCCTTGAGCTTCTCCACAACTGTTTGAATCTTAGTGACATTCACATCTAGGTCATGGAACTTAGTATCAATAATCCACTCAAGACTTTCCTGATTTTGAGACAAGGTGGCCAAGCTCTTCTCAATTCTCATAGTGGCCTCAAGCAGATAACTGAGTTGGTCTTGCTTGGTCTTGAGATTCACCACTGAAGCATCTGGGGCACTTGCTGCCTTTGCTTCTTGTAACGCCCCGGATCCGATGCGCCAGGTGTCTGCCAGTTATTCGCCGTCGTTGCCGTGTCATTTGCTTGTGTGTTGCATTTTATCATGTCATCATGTGCATTGCATTGCATACGTGTTCGTCTCATGCATCCGAACCTCTTCCCCGTTGTCCGTTTTGCAATCCGGCGCTCCTATGCCCTCCGGCGTTCCCTTTTTTGTCTCTCGTCGTGTGCGGGTATTAAACTTTCTCGGAATGGACCGAGTCTTGCCAAGCAGCCTTGGTATAACACCGGTAGACCGCCTGTCAAGTTTCGTGCCATTTGGAGGTCGTTTGGTACTCCAACGGTTAACCGGGTAACCGTATAGCCCCTCTCTCTTTGGAGCCCAACACCCCTTCCAAAGTGGCCCAAAACCCACCTAACTCCTCTCCATGCTCTCGGTCGTTCGATCACGATCGCGTGGCCGAAAACCGCTCCTCATTTGGACTCTCCTAGCTCCCTCTACCTATAAAACTAGCCCCTCCCCCGAAATTCGCGGATCAAGTCCCCCCGAAACCCTAGCCCTCTCCCTCCTCGCACGCCGGACATGTCCGCGCCCCACCGGACACGTCCGCCCTGCCCCCGCGCCGCCGCCCGCAGTCACTCTTCGCGCGACACCTGTCCGCCGCCGTCGTCCCCGCGGCCGCGGCCCGTCGAGCCCATCGCGGGCCCGTGCGAGCCCGACCGCGCCCGCCGCCACGCCCCGCGGGCCCGAGCGCCCCGCCGCCGCTGCTCGGGTGCCCCGCCGCCTCGCGCCTCCGCGCTTCGCCGGATCTTTGCCGGAGCGCCTCGCCGCCCCGCCGACGTCCTTCGCTGCCCCGGCCCCGCCCCGGCGCCCCTCTGTCGATCACGCTCCGCCTTCGCCGCCGCCGGCCGCCCCGTGGCCCGGCCCCTCGAGTCCGGCACCGGCCCCGCCATCGCGCCCTTCCGGCCGGCCCCGAGTCCGGCCGCGCCGCAGACTGCCGCGGCCCCTGCGCCGGTGCCCGCCGGCACCGCCTCCTCCGGCGACCCCGACCCCCGCCGGCGCCCTCTCTGGCATCCTCCCTCGTCGCCGGCGCCGCCCAGCTCCGGCCCGAGTCCGGCCCGCCTCGATCCGCTCCGGCCGGATCCAGATCCAGATTCATTTGAGGTTGCCCCGAAATCCTCTAGTCCCAGTTTTTCGTAATTTTCATGCCATGTTCGTCATGCCGTATCTCTGCATCCGTAGCTCCGTTTCGTGCGTGTAATATGTCAAATTGTTCGTCTCGATGAGTACATCATTTAATTCCATTGCATCATATTCATTTGAGGTCATCTTGATGCCTGAATCATTGTTGTAAGAGTCCTTCATAATGTTTTGTGCTGTCTGTTATCAGTACGAGCTCTTTTGTCATTTTTGCCATGATTGATGTGTGCATCCTATGAACTTGGTCCCTAAATGTGTTTTGAACTAGGATATGTCTTCTTTACAGAGGTGCTTACTATGTATTTTTGTGATCAATGTGGTGACTAGCACAAGCATGTAAACTAGGCATCATGATGTTGCTGATTTTAGTCCCTGTTCTGCTGTTATTTTGATGCCATGTAAACTTGGTGCTACAGAGAGATCCTTGCATATTTTGAGATACTTCCGTAAGGGTGTTTTGAACATGTGGTTATTGTCTATCCATTCATGCCCTTGGTTGCAATTATGGAGTAGTCTAGCATGTCATTTTCGTGCTCTACTTTTGCTTCAAAATGTTTCCTGGCAGATTGTTTACATGTTATTCAATTTGGCCAAGCTTGCTATAGTTGATCCTTGCATGCTATGGACTTGTTCTTGCCTTGGTTGGTTACACAAACATGTCTTTTTGATGATGCTATGCTTATCTTGTCATGCAATGACTTGTGGTGAGTGAATCGAGCTTGTTAAGTAGGGTTCATGATGTTGCTGTTTTGCTAGGCTGAATCTGTTATTTCGTGATGCTATATATACATGCTTCTACTGATCATTCTATGCATAATCTGGAGATGTTCTATAAACATGTTTTGATCTACATGTCATCCTCTATCCATCCATGCCTCTGGTTGCATTTATAGGTTGTTGTACCTTGTTCATATCTTGCTCCAAAGTTGCTTGAAAATGTTGCTGTCAGCCTATTAACATTAAGTTCAGTTGTTTCCATGTGTTTTGCTAGTGATCCATGCACCCTATGACCTTGCTATTGCCATGCTTAGCTTCACCAATATGTCTTCTTACTGTTGGGTGCCTTGCCATGCCATGTATTGCTCTGTAGTGAGTAGCACAAGCTCATTTACATGCCTTCATAATTATGTTCTGCCATGTTTGAATCTGTATAATAACTTGCTATGTTTACGTGGGTGCCATCATATTTTCTGATTCCTTTTTGGCTTATGGTCAGTAAGGGACTTTTGATCTATGCAATTAGTAGATTCATGCCATGCCTTTGTTTTCCATGATAAGTTCCTGTAACATGTTGTTTGATAGCTCTAAACATTGCATCGTGATGTTATTTTCTGCAAAGTCTGAAATTGTTGTAACTTGCAATCTTACCATGTGTGTTTGAGCATGTTCTAGTGATTTCCGGAGTTAGCTCAGTGTTCATGTTTTGTAATGCTTTACCTGTACATCATGCCCATGCCTTTTGTTATTATATTGTGGTGCTGTAGCTTATTGGTTTGATGCTTGCAATATGCCTAGTTGCTGTTTTGGACAGCTTGTCCTTTAAACTTGTTTCATGTGTGTGTGTTGGACCGTTGCTCCGTTTTGAGCGTGCTCTATATGAAACTTGCTTAGAATTGCATGTAGTTTCATATTATCCTGTTGCATCCATGTTTTGAGGTGTTTGCTTGATGTTTGGGTGCATTTTGCATCAATGCCATGTTTAACTTGTTTTGCTCATATCTTCTAGGCCGTAGCTCCGAACTAAATGAACTTTATATGTAACTTAACTAGAATCTCGTGTTGATCATCTTTGTGCATCTTAACTTGATGTTTAACTACTTGAACATAATGTTTATTCAGATCTGGACCAATTTTGAAATATGCATATGAGGACTTACCGGAATTGTTATATGTTGTTCTCGGCCTCATTTAAACTTGCCTTGATATGTTGCTCTTGTTTGCATCATCTCTTGCCATGAGTAGCTTCATGTAGCTTTGTCATGCATCATGCTTGTTGTGCATCATGCCCTGTTCTTGTGTGGTGTGTTTACTATGTTGTGCACTTCTTTTCAAGAGTTCCTGTTTCGTTGCGATCGTGAGGATTCGTTCGTCTACGGTTGGTTCAGCTTCATCCGTTCGTCTTCTTCATGGACTCGTTCTTCTTCCTTGCAGGATTTCAGGCAAGATGACTGCTACCCTGGATCTCACTACTATCATTGCTATGCTAGTTGTTTCGTCTATCGCTGTGCTGCGCTACCTATCACCTGTTTATCAAGCCATCCCAAATTGCCATGAACCTCTAACCTTTGACACCTTCCCTATGCAAACCGTTGTTTGGCTATGTTACCGCTTTGCTCAGCCCTCTTATAGCGTTGCTAGTTGCAGGTGAAGTTGAAGATTTCTCCATGGTGGACAGGATTTTGGTTGGGATATCACAATATCTCTTATATTATTAATGCATCTATATACTTGGTAAAGGGTGGAAGACTCGGCCTTTTGCCTAGTGTTTTGTTCCACTCTTTCCTCCCTAGTTTCCGTCATACCGGTGTTATGTTCCCGGATTTTGCGTTCCTTACGCGGTCGGGTGATTTATGGGACCCCCTCGACAGTTCGCTTTGAATAAAACTCCTCCAGCAAGGCCCAACCTTGGTTTTACCATTTGCCTCACCACCACCTATCCTTTCCCTTGGGTCGGCCAACCCGAGGGTCAACATTATTTTAGCCCCCCCGGGCTAGTGCTTGTCTAAGTGTTGGTCCGAACTGAGCAGCCTGCGGGGCCACCTCGGGGCAACTCGAGGGCTGGTTTTACTCGTAGCTTGACTTATCCGGTGTTGCCCTGAGAACGAGATATGTGCAGCTCCTATCGGGATTGTCGGCGCATCGGGCGGCTTTGCTGGTTTTTTTTACCATTGTCGAAATGTCTTGTAAACCGGGATTCCGAGTCTGATCGGGTCTTCCTAGGAGAAGGTCTATTCCTTCGTTGATCGCGAGAGCTTTTCATGGGCTAAGTTGGGACACCCCTGAAGGGTATAATCTTTCGAAAGCCGTGCCTGCGGTTATAGGCAGATGGGATTTTGATAATGTCCGGTTGTAGATAACTTGACATCAGATCCGAATTAAAACGCATCAACCGCGTGTGTAGCCATGATGGTCTCTTTTCGGCGGAGTCCGGGAAGTGAACACAGTTTCTGGGTTATGTTTGACGTAAGTAGGAGTTCAGGATCACTTCTTGATCATTATTTGTTTCACGACCGTTCCTTTGCTCTCTTCTCGCTCTTATTTGCGTATGTTAGCCACCATATATGCTTAGTCGCTGCTGCAGCCTCACCACTTTACCCCTTACTTTCCCTTTAAGCTTTGCTAGTCTTGATACCCATGGTGATGGGATTGCTGAGTCCTCGTGGCTCATAGATTACTACAACAATAGTTGCAGGTACAGGTTATGCGATGATCATGATGCGAGAGAGATGCTTGCTTGCGTTGAGTTCTTCTTCTGCTTCTTCGATCAGGGGATAGGTTCCAGGTCGGCAGCCTGGGCTAGCAGGGTGGATGCCGTTTGAGTTTCTGTTTGTGTTCCATCCGTAGTCGGATGATGCTCTGATGTATTGTGATGTTGTATTCATGTGGCATTGTATGCCTTATGTATGTATCCCCATCTATTATGTAATGTTGATGTAATGATATCCACCTTGCAAAAGCGTTTCAATATGCGGGTCTATCCTTCGTGGGACCTTCGAGTTCCTTTTGGATAGGGTCACATATTGGGCGTGACACTTCTTTTGCAGCCTTTGCTCTCTCTATCTTCTCCTGGGCATATGCATAAGTAGGATATGAAGAATCCATGACAACCTAATTGTCCTCAAAGTCTGGCCTCAAGGGAAGATGCTCTCTTTCTAGTAGATATGTCCTAGTTCCCATCTTGGTGCTGATCAAAGTCTGAATATGTGGGGCATCTCCACAAGACCTCTTCTGGTCTACTATTGTTCTCTTCACTATTTCTACAATCAAACTCATCACCTTGAATTTCTGTGGGACATCAAACATATGAAGCAGGTTGATGGAGTGACCATGTATCATCCCATGGTCTCCTAACTTGGGCAATAGAGTATGCCTCAAGATAGTATCCATGGTGGTCAAGCCAGCAAGCAGATAGTATATGGATCCAAGCTTGTGAGTCTCCAAGGCTTTGTCAGGAATTGGCTTGTACATATTAGCCATGGATTTGTGATCCTTCCTAGGCTTACCATACACATCAATACCATTCTCTTCTTCCTTGGGGGCATTGATCAACTTGGCCCATTTAGAGATTGTTGACTGATATCTGGTTCATTCTGTCATCCACACTATCTTACCATCCGGGTAGAAGTGGGCAGTGGAGTAGACCTGCATGATCATCTCATTGTTCCACTTTATCATTTTCTAACCAACAAACTTGTCAACACCATTCATCCCGAAACTCTCATGCACATGAGGAAGTAATGAATGGATATTAGTTCAATGAGCTATATGTTGTTATGAATTACCAAAACCACCAGGGGATTAGTTGCACTTTCAATCTCCCCCTTTTTGGTAATTGATGACAACATATAGATCAAAGCTTTCGACAAATGATAATATGAATGAAATACATCGTCACTTTGAGAAGTATGTGATAAGCAGGAGCTCCCCCTAAATTTGTGCATTATTTAAAATTTGCTTCTGAATGCAAATGCACAATCGATTAGGATCATGGGTCACTCTTCCATGTCACATACATCTTGGTGGAGTGCTCAAAATGATAAGAATTAAATGTCATGCACTCATCACCAAGGATACAAGTGATCGATCATACACAAACATTCATGGATATAATCATGCAAGCACACAATAAGCATAATATGATCAAACACATGATCACATAAGTATCTCACGAGCATAACACAAATTGTATCATAGGAAACAACCAAAATAACCAAAGTAACAAGAGTAGCAATGCAAATGAAACCAACGAAAGCAAGAGACACTCTCCTCTCGAAGCCTATGATCTATACACTTTCTTACCCTTTGGCAACAAGTTACCAAAAAGTCCGAAAACATATAGTGCTATGTAGGGATCTAAGCATGATCTCCGACAGCTCCTGAAGTGGTCTTCTGGCTTGTTGCTCCGGTGTGCGTAGATGGCATGGAGAGGAGGGCATCTGCAAATGCCTCTGAGGAAGTCTATGGAGCTGGAGGAGTTGACACTGGAGGGGCAATTATGGCAATGCCTGCAGGCGTTGAAGTGGTAGTCCACTAGTCCTGGAGTCTCTGGCAACTGGCACATATGATGATCTTTGTGCCCTTGTCACTATCTGAAATGTATGTGTTGTGGGTCTACCATCACGATCCTCAGCATCATCCTTGATCTTCTCCACAACTGTTTGAATCTTAGTGACATTCACATCTAGGTCATGGAACTTAGTCTCAATAATCCTCTCAAGACTTTCCTAATTTTGAGACAAGGTGGCCAAGCTCGTCTCAATTCTCACAGTGGCCTCAAGCAGATAACTGAGTTGGTCTTGCTTGGTCTTAAGATTCACCACTGAAGCATCTGGGGCACTTGCTGCCTTTGCTTCTTTTGCAGCCTTTGCTCTCTCTATCTTCTCCTGGGCATATGCATAAGTAGGATGTGAAGAATCCATGACAACCTCGTTGTACTCAAAGTCTGGCCTCAGGGGAAGATGCTCTCTGTCTAGTAGATATGTCCTAGTTCCCATCTTGGTGCTGATCAAAGTCTGAATATGTGGGGCATATCCACAAGACCTCTTCTGGTCTACTATTGTTCTCTTCACTGTTTCTACAATCAAACTCATCACCTTGAATTTCTGTGGGACATCAAACATATGAAGCAGGTTGATGGAGTGACCATGTATCATCCTATGGTCTCCTAACTTGGGCAATAGAGTATGCCTCAAGATAGTATTCATGGTGGTCAAGCCAGCAAGCAGATAGTATATGGATCCAAGCTTGTGAGTCTCCAAGGCTTTGTCGGGAATTGGCTTGTACATATTAGCCATGGATTTGTGATCCTTCCTAGGCTTACCATACACATCAATACCATTCTCTTCTTCCTTGGGGGCATTGATCAACTTGGCCCATTTAGAGATTGTTGACTGATATCTGGTTCATTCTGTCATCCACACTATCTTACCATCTGGGCAGAAGTGGGCAGTGGAGTAGACCTGCATGATCATCTCATTGTTCCACTTTATCATTTTCTAACCAACAAACTTGTCAACACCATTCATCCTGAAACTCTCATGCACATGAGGAAGTAATCTTCATTGGAGTCAATGTATTTTCAGTCCACCCATTTCATGTCACAAATAATGGGCTTCTTTTCCAACAGGACAATCTTATAGAAGTCATGCTGCTCTCTGTTATGAAAGCAATAGTCCACAATAGTCCTCCTCCTAGTGGCATAAGGATCAGTCTTTATCCATAGTCTTAGACCTTCATCCTTTCTCAACTTCATGTTCCCTGCCACAGGATGATCATCATTGTGATCTGGAATCTTGGGTCTGATTTTCCTGAGCACTAGTGGCTCATCATCTGGGACCTTGTTTTTCTCAGCAACTGATATATTCCTTGTTGGTCTCTTTGGAGCTGTTGGGGCTTGAGCTGGAGCTGAAGGCTTGGGGCAGACTTGGGCTTAGAAGGAGCAGCCCCAGTCCTAATGGCATCCCCCATCAGCTTTTGTGTCTTTGCAGGAGGTGCAACAGGCTCTTCCTCCTCCTCCTCCTCTTCTTCTTCATCCCTCATCATGGATGGTCTGCCAATCACTCTGGCAATGGTCTTCCTAACCCTTTCCTTCCTCTTCTTTCCACCAGTAGCTTCTTCTTCTCTGGGCTCAAGTGTAAACTGCATAGTTTCTTGAGTTGAGGCTCTAGCCTTGGACATTGAAGTCCTCTTTGCAGGTGCCATCTTGGAAAGGCATGGCTTTGTGGCAGCAGCAGCAACATACTCTTTCTTGAGTACCTTCTTCTTGGAGGTCACTTCCTCCTCAATCACAAAATCTTCATATTCACTCTCCGATGTTCTTTTCTTCCTTTGCCTAGTAGCTGCCTTAGGCAAGTTGTCGGGAGTGCTTCTGCTCCCCCCATCATAGCTACCAGAGGGACTAGTGCCATCACTGAGATTTAGCCACTCTTCAGACTTGTTCTGACTGTCACTAGCCTTTGACATAGATGCAATTGTCCTTGTGAATAGCTGGGTGTGGATAGAGTAGATGAGCATCACAAAGTACAACTTGCTTTTGCAAAAATTGAGACAAAAACTTAACTTTAGTTTTCTATAGAAAGCATTTCGGAGCTACCGATTTTACAAACTCGGTGACACCGAAACACTAATAGAGTCTAAACAAGCAGTTTCGGCCAGTCCGAAATGCAGTTCGGTGACTCTGAGATGCTAGGGTTTCACAGAGAAAGTGATTATGGTCTCATCGATTAGTACTTCGGTCAGACCAAGTTGTAAATCTTCAGATCGGTCAGTCCGAGATGGGTTCCGCGGAAACCTAACCCTATGTTTTTGCATCAGATCAACTCTAAGGAATTTATTTGCTGAATAGATTGATCTCATATGTGGGGAGAACAAAGGCATTCTACTTTGTGCAAGAATTAGAGTAATGGATAGCACAAAGGGTTGAATCCGTACCCTAACTTGGTGACAGATCGCTACGGCGGCAACGGCGGTGAAGAAACCCGTTGACAGCGGCGGAGACCAGCGTAGGAGGATCACTGGCGAAGACGGCGATGATTTGGAGACCACGAAGACGGCAGTGCTGGGGTGCAAGCTCGTGCGGTTTGAAGTAATGTTCAACCGTACGGGTACGTGGGATATATATACCCAGGAGCTGTCTGTGGCGCCGAGTGGAATGTCTTGGTGGCACTGAGATGCAAAACTGCTAATAGTTGCTACAACTCGGTGTGATCTAATCGTTCTAATCGGTGGCACTGAGTTGAAAACCTAGATCAACTTACTGATTTCGGTGAGACCGAGTTGGATAAGTTGGTCTGACCGAAAATCATTAAGAGGGTTTGGAAGTTAAGCCCTTGATGGATTGGTGGCTCCGAGTGCTCCTCACCAGGAGGGTCCGAAAGTGACTTGTTCAAACTTTGTGATGTAGCATGAATGGAGTTTGAGATGAGAAAAAACATAAATAGCTAGAGGAAGTACTTAGGAATTCTTGTCCATCCATTTGGAAAAAGAAAAACCAAACAATCAAAACAACAAATGGATGTCCTCGAATGGAAAAAATTATGTAATAAACATGCTCACAGAATAAGATAGCAAACAAAACATGTGGCAAATCATGCACATACACTCTAGTATCTATCAATCAATTGGCGATGACTAGGTCATCTATATATGAGTATATTGACTGAGGAGTCAAACGAGGACATTTGATCCTATGTCATACTCATCGTATAAGAACAAGTGGGGTTACTAGTTTTACATAAAGCATTGTTGTGTTCACATCATAGAGTTGCATTAGCTCAATTTTTAGAGCAACAATCCCCCTAGATGTGATATCCCCCTAAGAGGGATGAACTAACCTTGGGTTTTGTCTATGATGACTTCATGTAGATGCTGAAGATGTGGATGCTCAATGTTGATGTAGATCATTTGGAGCAATCCATTGGAGTGTTGCACTTTCAATAGCTACATGGGTTAGTCCCACAAGGAACATGCAAGGATATCCATAGACATAGAGTGAAACACACATATGATGATGTCCATGAAATCATTAGGTTACCTTGTTCCTTGTCTTACCAACAAGAGGATTTGTGACTCCATGAACTGGTACAAGATATGAAAGTTGATTGCACTTGTCCTTGCCAAAATGAATATGAGTGAAGTATGTTGGCGGAGTCACCCTCAGGAACTCTCTAGTTCTTTGTTGGGATCCACATAAACTTGATGGGAATCCTTGGAGTTGTAGTCGTACTTGATGAAGTAGAACTTGATGTATTCTTGGGAACCCACTTGACCATGGCCTTAGGAGCTTCTTCAAATGAATCAATCTCTTCTTGAAGCTTGTCCTTTCCTTTTAGCTTGTGGTCTTGTGGTGGAAGATCATCTTGAGCTTGTGTTCCCTTGAAAGATGTGGGGTCATACTTCTCTTGTTGAGGAACAAACTTTATCTTGGGGTATTGATCTTCTTCCCACTCAACTCCATTGGCATTGAACTTCTGTTCAAAACCAACACCTTGATTCTTCCGATGCCTTCCTTGCTTGCATACAATTTCCTCAAATTGCTTACTTCCAGCAAGGCTCTTGTAGACACCATTCTCTATAATTCCCTTCAATAAGCTATTTTCTTGCTCAAGTGTAACTTGGCTAAGAGAATCATTAGTGGAATCAAGAGAACTACTAGAAGAAACAATATTAGATTTAACATGATTATTGTTACTACTAGAGGAAGAATCCTTCTTGTTCTTATTGCTAGATTTTACTTGTGTCATATAAGTAGACAAGATGAGACATTTAGCAAGATAAGAAGAACTCTTCTTTCTAAGATCATCATTTATAGCTTTTAAAGAACTCTTGCTCTTGCTCTAAATTTAGCTTGTCGAAGTGTAGCTTCTCATGAGTCTTTAGGAGCTCTCTATGATCCTATAGAGTTCTTTCATGAGCTAACTTAGGAGTGTTTAGTTCTTTAGTTAGATGCTCAATCTCCTTCTTATCATTGTCATTCGTTTCATCTTTATTAGCATGAATACTAGCAATTTTATCATAGTTTTCATCACTAGTGCTGTCAACAAGTAAATCATCATCACCTAGCAAATCATCTTCATCACTATTGAAATCAACATACTCGGGGTGTGATACCTTAGGGCCATTAGCCATGAAGCATATTCCAATTCCTTCATTTGGTGAGTCAAATAGGTCGTAGGAGTTGGATGACGCAAGTGCAAGACCAGCAACACCTCCATCTTGAGTATATTTGGAGTCGGAGTGATAGCTTCTCTCGGAGTAGTTATCGGAGTCAGAACCAGATACCCATTCACCAACATGAGCTTGATGTCTTCATCTTGTGTAGCTCTTTTATGACTTGTCATTCCTTTTTGAATCCTTGCTTCTACAAGATGGTCATAACGATCATCTATACTCCTTCTCTCTCTTGGGTGATTCATCTCTTTTACTTCTCCTTCTTTGTTAATCTTCTCTTTTCTTGTAGGGAGCCGTACACTCATTGGAGTAGTGTCTGGATCTTCCAGAATTGCAGCAATTACGATCACGACTAGAAGATCTTTTGTCATTGTAGGACCTTGACTTGGAGCTTCTCTCTTTGCTTCTATTCTTGTAGAACGTTTTGAAGTTCTTCACCATTAAGCTCAATTCTTCATTGAATACTTGTTTCTCACTTGATGTTGTAGGAGCATCACTTAGAAGCTTTGTAAGCACCACTAGACTTATTGTGGAGCTCTTCCTCATCCTTGAGTGACATCTCATGAGCAACAATTCTACCATTGACTTCCGTGGGATTGAGATCTTTGTAATTGGGAGTCATTTGGATCAAGGTGCACATGATATCATATTTTCCATCCAAGGCTCTTAGGATCTTCTTGATGATGAATTTGTCGGTCATCTCTTCGCTTCCTAAGACGACAATCTCATTTGTGACGAGAGCAAGCCTAGAGTACATCATAGCAACTCCTTCACCATCCTTCATCTTGAACTTGTCAAGTTGACTTTGAAGCACATCCAATTTGGATTCCTTGATGGAATCGGTACCTTCATGCATATCAACCACAGTATCTCAAATTTCCTTTGAATTCTCAAGGCCTCTGATTTTGATGAATTCTTCAGGGCACAATTCGTTGAAGAGAATATCACAAGATTGCACATTGTATTGCAACATCTTCATTTCTTCCGCGGACACTTCACGATCCGGTTCTTTTCCATCCTCAAAGAAATCACCCGCAAGCCAATGTGCACAATAGCCCAATCAGTGGGGTTATGACCAAGAATATGCATTTTCATCTTATACTTCCAACTAGCAAAATTAGTACCATCAAAGTAAGGACCTCTACAGTGATAATTTCCCTCACTAGACGCCATACTCGCCTAGGTTGTGCAACCAAGGCTATGATCACCAAAGCTATGAAAATCAAGGCAAATGGAGACCAAATCTCTGATACCACTTGTAGGATCAAAAGTAGGTCCAGAGGGGGGTGATTAGACTACTTGACCAAATAAAAATTTAACCTTTTCCCAATTTTAGTTGTGGGTAGATTTTAGCAATTAGCACAAGTCAAGAAATCAACCTACACATGCAATTCTAAGAGTGTAGCAGCGGAAAGTAAAACATTGCATACGAAGGTAAAGGGGAGGTGATGACCCACAAGTATAGGGGATCAATCATAGTCCTTTCGATAAGTAAGAGTGTCGAACCCAACGAGGAGTAGAAGGAAATGACAAGTGGTTTTCAGCAAGGTATTCTGTGCAAGCACTGAAATTATAAGTAACGAGTAGTTTGATAGTAAGATAATTTGTAACGAGCAAACGGTAACGACAAATACTATGCAGCAAGGTATCCCAATCCTTTTGTGGCAAAGGACATGCCAAAACGGTCTCTTATCATAAGCAAAGCGTTCTTGAGGGTACACGGGAATTTCATAGTCAATTTCATCATGTTGGTTTGATTCGTGTTCACTACTTTGATAATTTGATATGTGGGTGGACCGGTGCTTAGGTGTTGTTATTACTTGAACAAACCTCCTAATTATGATTAACCCCCTCACAAGCATCCGCAACTACGAGAAAAGTATTAAGATAAAATCTAACCATAGCATTAAACTTTTGGATCCAAATCAATCCCTTATGAAGTAGCACATAAACTAGGGTTTAAGCTTCTGTCACTCTCGCAACCCATCATCTAATAACTACTCCACAATGCATTCCCTTAGGCCCAAATATGGTGAGGTGCCATGTAGTCGATGTTCACATGACACCACTAAGGGAATCACAACATACATACCATCAAAATATCAAACACATATCAAGTTCACATGATTACTTGCAAGAAGATTTCTCCCATGACCTCAAGAACAAAAGTAACTACTCACAAATGATAATCATGCTCAAGATCAGAGGGGTATTAAATAGCATAATGAATCTAAACATATAATCTTCCACCAAATAAACCATATAGTAATCAACTACAAGGTGTAATCAACACTACCAGTCACCCACAAGCACCAATCTAAGGTTCCGGTACAAAGATTGAACACAACAGATGAACTAGGGTTTGAGAGGAGATGGTGTTGTTGAAGATGTTGATGGAGATTTCCCTCCCCAAGATTGGAGAGTTGTTGGTGATGATGATGACGATGATCTCCCCCTCCGGGAGGGAAGTTCCCCTAGCGGAATCGCACCACCGGAGGGAAAAAGTGCTCCTGCCCAAGTTCCCCCTATAGACGACGATGCATCATCCTGAAAGTCCTCTCCTTATTATTTCTAGGTCAAAATAACGTATATACCAGAAGAGGGGCACCGAAGGTGGGACGAGGAGGGCACAACCCACCAGGGCGCGCCTGGGCTCCCTGGTGCGCCCAGGTGGGTTGTGCCCACCTGGTGGGCCCCCTTTGTTAGTTATTTGCTCCAATATTTCTGAAATAATCCATAAAAATTCTCCGTGAAGTTTCAGCTCGTTTGGAGTTGTGCATAATAGGTGGCTGATACTTCTACAACGTATCTATAATTTTTTACTGTTCCATGTTGTTATATTATCATTTTTGGATGTTTTACAATCATCTTATAACAACTTTATATCATTTTTTGGGACTAACCTATTGACATAGTGCCAAGTGCCAGTTGTTATTTTATGCTTGTTTTTTTACATCGTAGGAAATCAATATCAAACGGAGTCCAAACGCAGTGAAACTTTTTGTGGATTTTTTTGGACCAGAAGACATCTCGTGGGCCAAAGAAGTACCGAAGAGGGGGCCCGAGGTGAGCACAAGACACCTGGGCGCGCTTGGAGGCCCAGGCACGCCCTGGTGGGTTGTACCCACCTCGGTGACCTCCCGCACCGCCTCTTTGCTCTATAAATACCCCAATATTCCAGAAACTCTAGGGGAGTCAGCGAAAAACAATTCCAGCCGCAGCAAGTTCCAGAACCACCAGATCCAATCTAAACACCATCACGGAGGGGTTCATCATCCTCATTGGTGCCTCTCCGATGATGCGTGAGTAGTTCATTGTAGACCTAGGAGTCCGTAGTTAGTAGCTAGATGGCTTCCTCTCTCTCTCTTGGTTCTCAATACAATGGTCTCTTGGAGATCTATTTGATGTAACTCTTTTTGTGGTATGTTTGTGGGGATGCGATGAACTTTAAGTTTATGATCAGATCTATGTTTTATCCATGAAAGTTATTTGAGTCTTCTTGATATCTTATATGCATGATTACTTATAGCCTCGTATTTCTTCTTCAAATCTTTAGTTTAGTTAGGCCAACTAGATCAAATTTTCTTGCCATGGGAAGAGGTGATTTGTGATGGGTTCGATCTTACGGTGCTTGATCCCAGTGACAGAAGGGGAACAGACACGTATGTATCGTTGCTATTAAGGATAAAGAGATGGGGTCTATTTCTACATAAATAGATCTTGTCTACATCATGTCATCGTTCTTATCACATTACTCCGTTTTTCCACGATCTTAATACAATAGATGCATGTTGGATAGCGGTCGATGTGTGGAGTAATAGTAGTAGATGCATGCAGGAGTCGGTCTACTAATCTTGGACATGATGCCTATATAATGATCATGGCCTGGATATCGTCATGATTATTTGAAGTTCTACCAATTGCCCAACAGTAATTTGTTTACCCACTGTATGCTATTTTTCTCGAGAGAAGCCACTAGTGAAAACTACGGCCACGGGGTCTCTTCTTATCATATTTGCCTTCTCTATTTTTATTTGCTTTTATTTTCAGATCTATTAATCCAAAAATACAAAAATACCTTGCTGCAATTTTTAGTAATTTATTTTATCTTGTGCTCACGTGAGATCTATTTATCTAATCTACTACAATTTTATCTATCTTTTTACCCGTGAGGGATTGACAACCCCTCTCTTATGTCGGGTTGCAAGTATTTCTTCTTTGTGTGCAGGAGTTGTTTACGTGGTGCTGCGTGGTTCTCGTACTGGTTTGATAACCTTGGTCTCATCACTGAGGGAAATACCTACCGTTGATGTGCTGCATCATCCCTTCCTCTTTGGAGAAATACCAATGTAGTTCAAGCAAACATCAGTGGCCTGACGTAGCTTTTTTCGGTCTAGAATTCCAGCTACCGATATTCTCCCTCTTTGTGTGAACCTTGCATATTATGAGAGAAAAGGAATTATAATTACCCCAAAAAGCATTATTATGCATAAAAACATCACAAATAGCAGTAAGAAAACATGATGCAAAATGGACGTATCAACTCCCCCAAGCTTAGACCTCGCTTGTCCTCAAGCGAAAAAACGAAATTGAAAAACATGTCTACATGCTTAGAGAGAGAGAGGTGTCTATAAAAGAAAATATGGACATAGAAGCATCATTTATATTATTATAACAACAACAAACTTTATTATAGATTTTTTATCACATAACTTTTATCATAAACTTCTCATGAACAAGTAACAATTCATCACAACATCGAAGTATAAAGCATAAACTCTACTGAAAACCAACAAACTATGCTCTCAGTCAACTTTGCAACTACAATTCATCATCTTTTCAGGAAGGGTCATGTATCGGAGCCTTTGGGAAAGTCCACATAATCAACCATCATATAGTCTTCTATGATTGCTAACACTCACCGCATACACATGAGCAAAAAGTTTCAACCGGACACATAGAAAGATAGGGGCCTATAGTTTCACCTCCCAACGTATTCACCTCAAGGGTGGTGTCAACAATAATAACTCATGCCCACCCATACCCAACTGGATATATGTGCCTAGATATTTCCTCACCACATGGTTCTTGCCAAAAGAGAAAATAAAAAGTAACAGGGAAGAATACTTTGACTCTTGCATAAAAGTAAATACATGAAAAATAAAAGATAGGCCCTTCGCAGAGGGAAGCAGAGGTTGCCATGCGCTTTCTGGTTGTATGCTCAATCTCTTAGTGCAAAAGAACATCACATTATATTGCCCCTTGTGATAGCAACCTTTATTATGCAATCTGTCGCCTTTATTATTTTGCCATGACAACTTCATACAACGCTCAAGTTTCTCTTACACTAAATGATCTAACACATCTAGAAGCAATTTTTATTGCCTTATTGCACAGATGACAACTTACTTGAAGGATCTTACTCAATCGATAGGTAGGTATGGTGGACTCTCAAAGCAAGATTTGGGTTTAAGGGTTTTTGGATGCATAAGTAGTATCTCTACTTAGTGTGGAATTTTTGGCTAGCAAAGATAGGGGCAAGCACCACATGTTAAAGGATCTATGGCAATATAACTTCTATGTGAATATGAACAAACATAAATCATTACGTTGTCTTCCTTGTCCAATGTCAACAATTTTGGCATATAATATTTTTATGGGGGCTCACAATCTAAAAGATGTCCAAGATAGTGTATTTGCATGTGAATCTTCTCTTCCCTTATTAATTCTTTCATGAATTGACCAATGCTATGTTTTTAAATCTCCAATATGTTTTTCCAACTTATACTCTTCCTTATGTGATGTCATTACTTACCATATGATTAGCATATGATCTTTTTAATTTATTTCCTTTCTTTTTACTGAAAATGGAAGCAAAGAAAACAAAATTCAAACTAAACTTTATTATATATCTCACACACGATTACAAGGATAGATCACTAAGCAAGCACTTGAAAAGAAAGGATCGAACTAAACTTTTATTCAACTAAATCAAAGCATAACTAAGGATCGAACTAAGATAAGTAAAGATAAAAGATAGTGGAGGTGGTACGATACCGGGGCACCTCCTTTAAGCTTGGCACAAGCCAAGGGGAGTGCCCATACCCGATACTCAAGTCTCCTTTGGTAATGAAAAAGGAGGTGGTGGTGATGAAGTAGTAGGTTTATCCTTCTCTTTCTCTAGCTTATGCCGGAGAGTAAAATTATCTATCCTCAACTCATCATTATCCGTCTCAAGCTTTATTATCCTCTTGCATAACGCCTCCATGCTTTCGTGCTTGAAATGAGGAGGGACTGGTTCATCTTCATCTTCCTCATCGGAGAACCATATGTAGGGATAGGTGTCCTTGAAGATATTTTTATCTAAAGGCTGATAAGAAACTGGGCACTCCTCGGAATCCTTAGATGACATATTTTCAGATCTGTCAGGAAAACAACGAGAAAAGAAAACAGAAGATTTCTCTGCGATAGGTTGTCAATAGGTTCGGGGAATATATAAAGATTTTTTATCTTGGGAAACAATCAAACGGGAGAAAAACAGAGTCCAGTAGGTACCCGATGTGGGCACAACCCACCTGGGCACGCCTCGCAGGCGCGCCGTGGTGTCTTGTGCCCACCAGGATTGCCTTCCTGGTTGTCTCTTATTTTCCTAATTTTTAATATATTCCAAAATGGACAGAAAATATTTATGCAGATTTTTCGGAGTCCGTTTACTTACTGTATCACGTACCTCCTCTTTTTCACGATTCTGGAGTGTTCTGGAAGGTTTCTTTTATGTGTTCTTCTGGTGTCGTTGTTTAGATAATATTGCTTTCATCATTAATGGGAGTACCTGAGATATAATGTTTTATTTTTTGCACATTGACAACCTTTGGGTTAGTACCTTCGACATTATTTATTTTGATAGCTCCAGATCGATAAACCTCCTCGATAACATAAGGTCCTTCCCATTTGGAGAGAAGTTTTCCTGCAAAGAATCTGAAACCAGAGTTGTACAAAAGAACATATTCTCCAAGTTTAAACTCATGCTTTTGGATTCTTTTATCATGCAATATTTTGACCTTCTCTTTAAATAACTTGGCATTTTCATAGGCTTGGGTTCTCTAGTCATCTAGTGAGATAATATCAAACAACCTCTTTTTGCTGGCAAGTTTGAAATCATAGTTGAGCTCTTTAATTCCCCAATATGCTTTAGGTTCTAACTCAAGAGGCAAATGACAAGCTTTTCCATAAAACATTTTATAAGGAGACATGCCCATGGGATTTTTATATGTTGTTCGGTAAGCCCAAAGTGCATCATCTAATTTCTTAGACCAATTCTTTCGGGACCTGTTGATAATTTTTTATAAAATTAATTTTATTTCTCTATTGCTAAGTTCAACTTGACCACTAGACTGAGGATGATAGGGGGATGCAATTCTATGGTTAACATCATACTTAGCAAGCATTTTTCGAAAAGCACCATGAATAAAATGTGAAACACCATCAGTTATTAAATATCTAGGGACTCCAAACCTTGGGAAAATAACTTCCTTAAGCATTTTAATAGAGGTCTTGTGATCAGCACTACTAGTTGGAATAACTTCTACCCACTTAGTAACATAATCAACATCAGCCAAAATATGTGTATACCCATTAGAGGAAGGAAAAGGTCCCATGTAATCGAAACCCCAAACATCAAATGGTTCAACAGCAAGAGAATAATTCATAGGCATTTCTTAACGCTTACCGATATTACCAATTCTTTGACATTCATCACAAGAACAAACTTACGAGCATCCTTGAAGAGAGTAGGCCAATAAAAACCAGATTGCAATACCTTGTGAGCAGTTCTGTCTCCCGCGTGATGCCCTCCGTAATCTTTGGAGTGTCATTTTCATAGGATTTGTCCTTGTTCATGCTCAGGTACACAAAGTATAATTATACCATCTACTCCTTCTTTATAAAGATGTGGGTCATCCCAAAAGTAATGTCTTAAATCATAGAAGGTTTTTTTTCTTTTGTTGGTAAGTGAAGCTAGGTGGTATATATTTAGCAACAATATAATTAGCATAGTCAGCATACCAAGGAGTGTTATGAGAAACATTTATTGCAGCTAGTTGCTCATCCGGAAAACTATCATTAATAGGTTGTGGGTCATCAAGAATATTCTCTAACCTAGACAAGTTATCAGCTACGGGGTTCTCACCTCCTTTTCTATCAGTGATATGTAAGTCAAATTCTTGTAGCTAGAGAACCCACCTAATTTGTCTAGGTTTAGCATCTTTATTTTCCATAAGATATTTTATAGCAGCATGATCGGTGTGAACAATCACTTTAGAATCAATAATGTAAGATCTGAATTTGTCACAAGCAAACACCACGGCTAAAAATTCCTTTTCAGTAGTAGCATAATTTCTCTCGGCACTGTCTAGAGTTTTGCTAGCATAATGAATAATATTTAATTTCTTATCAACTCTTTGTCCTAAAACAACACAAACAACATAATCACTAGCATCACACATAATTCCAAAAGGCAAGTTCCAATCAGGTGGTTGAACAATAGGTGCAGAAATTAAGGCTTTCTTAAGTGTTTCAAAGGCTTCTACACAATCATCATAAAAAACAAATGGAACATAATTTTGTAAAAGGTTTGTAAGAGGCCTAGAAATTTTAGAGAAGTCTTTAGTAAATCTCCTATAGAAACCATCACGACCGAGAAAACTACAGATACCTTTAATATCTCTGGGACATGGCATTTTTTCAATTGCATCAACTTTAGCTTTATCCACCTCAATACCTCGTTCAGAAATTTTATGTTCCAAGACAATACCTTCATTGACCATAAAGTGACACTTCTCCCAATTCAAGACAAGATTAGTTTGCTTGCATCTCTACAAAACTCGATCAAGGTTGCTTAAGCAACCATCAAAAGAAGTTCTGTAAACAGAAAATCATCCATGAAAACCTCAACAATCTTTTCACAAAAATCAAAGAATATAGCAGTCATACATCTTTGAAAGGTAGCAGGTGCATTGCATAAACCAAAAGGCATACTTCTATAAGCATAAGTTCCAAAAGGACAAGTAAAGGTGGTTTTTTCTTGATCAGGTTGTGAGATAGGTATTTGAGAAAAACCAGAATATCCATCGAAAAAACAAAAGTGTCTGTGCTTAGATAATCTTTCTAGCATTTTATCAATGAAAGGCAGAGGGTAATGATCTTTTCTAGTTGCTTTATTTAATTTTCTAAAATTAATTATCATTCTATAGCCAGTGACAATTCTTTGTGGAATAAGTTCATTTTTATCATTAGGGACAACAACAATACCTCCCTTCTTAGGGACACAATGAACGGGGCACTGCCATCTAGTATCAACTATGGGATAGATTATACCTGCTTGCAGAAGTTTTAGTATTTCAGTTCTTACCACTTCTTTCATTTTAGGATTTAAATGTCGTTGGTGATCAACAATGGGTTTAGCATCAGATTCCATATTAATCTTGTGCTGGTAGAGAGTAGGACTCAAGAGTATATCCAATAACAACACAGTGCTTCTTCAGAATTTCCAATAATCTTTCTTCTTCATGTTCTGAAAGGTTAGCCCTAATAATAACATGATATATATTTTTCTCATCAAGATAAGCATATTTCAAAGTGTGTGGCAATTGTTTTAATTCAAACACAGGATCACCTTTAGGTGGAGGAGGACCTCCTAGACTTTCAATAGGAAAATATGTTTAAGCATAGGTCGGTGTTCAAAGAAATTTTTATCTATCTCATTTCTTTCATGCATATGCATATCATTTTCATGGTCTAGCAAATATTGTTCTAGTGGATCAGTAGGAGGCACGGCAATAGAAGAAAGACTAATTATTTCATCCTTACTAGGCAATTCTTTCTTTTGATGTTTTCTATTGAACTTAGAAAATTAAACTCACGAGACTCATCACCAAAACTAACACCGATAGTTTGTTTCTCACAAACTATTTTAGCATTAATGGTGTTCAAGAAAGGTCTACCAAAGATAATGGGACAAAAGTCATCTTGTGGGGAACCAAGAACTAGAAAATCAGTAAGGTATCTTATTTCCCCACACAAGACTTCTACATCTCTAACAATCCCAAGTGGTGTGATAGTGTTTCTATTAGCAATTTTAATAGTAACATCAATGTCTTCTATTTCAGCGGGTGCTATATCATTCATAATTTCTTGATAAAAGGTAAAAGAAATAGCAGTCAAGCTAGCACCAAAGTCACATAAACAATGATAACAGTGATATTCTATTTTGATTGAGACAACATGCATGACAACAACTGGTCTATGTTTATCTTTCTCATCGGGTTTAGCAATTCCAGCAGCTTCATTACAGAAGTAAATAACATGCCCATCTATATCTTCTACCAAGAGATCTTTAACCGTAGCAATGCTAGGTTATACTTTGATTTGTTCAGCAAGTTTAGGTGCTCTAATATAACTGTTATTGACCACGGTTGAAATCTTAGCATGTTCCTTTATCCTAACAAGGAAAGGTGGGTTTTCAATATATGTTGTAGGAACAACTGGATCAACATTATAAATGATACTTTCATCTTTAGCTATTACTGGTTCTTTAATTCCTTCTCTAATAGGTGGGTGATATTTAAACCACTTCTCCTTAGGGAGATCAACCTGAGTAGCAAATGATTCACAAAAAGAGGCTACTATCTTAGAGTCAATTCCATATTTAGTGCTAAACTTTTGAAAAGCATCGATATTCATAAAAGATTTAACACGATCAAACTCAAGCTTAATACCTGAATCTTTACTTCGTCAAGTTCCCAATCTTCAGAGTTGCATTTAATTCTTTCTAAAAGATTCCACCTTAATTCAATAGTCTTCTTCATAAACGAACCAGTACAAGAAGTATCAAGCATGGATTGATAATCATGAGAAAACCGAGCATAAAATTTCTGAATGATAATTTATCTTGAGAGCTCATGATTGGGGAATGAATATAACATTGACTTAAGCCTCCCCCAAGCTAGAGCGATACTTTATCCTTCACGAGGCCAAAAATTATATATATAATTCCGATCACGATGAACTAGATGCATAGGATATTGTTTTGGTGAAATTCCAATTCCAAGACCCAGTATCATCGCATAGCCTATACCATGCCACTGCTTTTCCCTTCAAAGATGAAGGGAAAACCTTCTTATTACCTTCATCTCCGGGTAAACCTGCAAGCTTAAATAATCCACAAATTCCATCCACATATATCAAGTGCATATCAGGATGTTCAGTTCCATCTCCTGCATAAGGATTTGCTAGCAGTTGTTCTATCATACTCCAAGGAATTTTATAACCAATATTTTCAGTAGGTGCATTAGTTTAGGGGTAACTAATTGTGGTTCCAGTCATTGTGAAGATACCCTGAACAAACCCCTTAAAGGACCGTTCTCCATAGTAACGAGTGACAATAAATTTCAGCATGTAGTAATAATTTTTCCTTACCGATTTCCACTTACCAAGAGCGCTTCACTCCCCGGCAACGATGCCAAAAAATAGCCTTGATGACCCACAAGTTTAGGGGATCAATCATAGTTCTTTAAATAAGTAAGAGTGGTGAACCCAACAAGGAGTAGAAGGAAATGACAAGTGGTTTTCAGCAAGGTATTCTCTGCAAGCACTGAAATTATAAGTAACGAGTAGTTTGATTCTAAGATAATTTGTAACAATCAATTAACAATAACGACGAATAATATGCAGCAAGGTAGCCCAATCCTTTTGTGGCAAAGGACAGGCCAAAATGGTCTCTTATGATAAGCAAAGTATTCTTGAGGGTACACAGGAATTTCATCTAGTCACTTTCATCATGTTGGTTTGATTCGTGTTTGCTACTTTGATAATTTTATATGTGAGTGGACCGGTGCTTAGGTGTTGTTCTTACCTGAACAAACCTCCTACTTATGATTAACCCCTTCACAAGCATCCGCAACTACAAGAAAAGTATTAAGATAAAATATAACCATAGCATTAAACTTTTGGATCCAAATCAATCCCTTACGAAGTAGCGCATAAACTAGGGTTTAAGATTCTGTCACTCTCGCATCCCATAATATAATAACTACTCCACAATGCATTCCCTTAGGCCCAAATATGGTGAAGTGCCATGTAGTCGACATTCACATGACACCACTAAGGGAATCACAACATACATACCATCAAAATATCAAACACATATCAAGTTCTGATTACTTGCAACAAGATTTCTCCCGTGACCTCAAGAACAAAAGTGACTACTCACAAATGATAATCATTCTCAAGCTTAGAGGGGTATTAAATAGCATAATGGATCTAAACATATAATCTTCCACCAAATAAACCATATAGTAATCAACTACAAGGTGTAATCAACACTACTAGTCACCCACAAGCACCAATCTAAGGTTCCGGTACAAAGATTGAACACAATAGATGAACTAGGGTTTGAGAGGAGATGGTGTTGTCTAAGATGTTGATGGAGATTGCCCTCCCCAAGATGGGAGAGTTGTTGCTGATGATGATGACGATGATTTCCCCCTCTAGGAGGGAAGTTCCCCCGATGAAATCGCTTCGCCGGAGGGCAAAAGTGCTCCTGCCCAAGTTCCACCTCGAGACGGCGGCGCTTCATCACGAAATTCCTTGTCAGGACCCCGACTCAATGCCACATCGATCTAGCATGTAACACCTCATATCACTTTGCGGCCTCATGCACGGTATCCCCACGGGTGTCGCCTTACCTTTTCCCGGACCGTTTGCGCCTTTTGGCACATGTATATGATAGTGTCGCTATCATCCATATGATAAGGAGCCCGGGCTGACATGGCTAGTCGTAAACCCAAAGTGGCACAAACTTACAGGGACAGGCATCCATGACCCAGCATCGAACGTGTCGGTCATCAGTGAGTGAATCCAGGCTGTAGCATTGGGCTAGCAGGACTCCAGTGAACCGGGCTGTAGCGGGCTAACAGGACTCCGGTATTCATCGCGTGACATTTCCCCGAAGGGACAGACACAGGAACGAAGAAGGACACATGCCGCCAGCCTAAGTGTTCCAGAGCACTAGCAAGCTACCATGGCTCAGTGGAAGCACTAGGAGACATTTCCCGGTAAGAGAGGCTACTAAGGATAAACAACTAGATAGTCAGATCCCACACATACCAAGCATTTCAATAACATACACACAATATGCTCGATATATGCAAATACAACATGGCATCACAACATGACTCTACAACTCAAGTATTTTATTCAATAGGCTCCGAGGAGCGAGATATTACAATCATGGGTCTCATGACCCAACAATCAGAGCATACAAGTCAAAGCACACGCAGAAGCTTAACATGTCTGAGTACAGACATCTACAAATGAAAAAGGCTGAGAAGCCTGACTATCTACCAGATCCTGCCGAGGGCACAAGATCGTAGCTGAGGTAACAAGCTAAACGTCGAAGTCCACGTGGAACTACTACCGAGACTGAAGTCTCTCTGCAAAAACATAAATTAAGCAACGTGAGTACAAATGTACCCAGCAATACTTACATCAGAACTAACTACATATGCATCATTATGAACAAAGGGGATGGTGGGGTTTAACTGCAGCAAGCCAGCTTTTACTCGGTGGCTATCCAAAACTACGTCTGCAAGTAACTCTTTTGAGGTGGCGCACACGAGTCCACATATTCACCATATCAATACACCACTATGGATCCGCTCCCATCTCCCTACGAGAACGCCATCCATAGCACTCACGCTTATCTTGCGTATTTTAGAGTATCCACTTTCACTTGTCTATGAACTGTACAGGCAACCCAGAAGTCCTTTACCGCGGACACGGCTATTCGAATAGATCATATTAACCCTGCAGGGGTGTACTTCTTCACACACGCTCTCACCACTTACCGTCGTTTACACGACATGTACTCGGCAACCTTCAAGCGGAAGCTCAGCAAGGGTGTCGGCCACGACCTGACTAACCACACATGTCTCTCGTCCAGGTTTATCGCCTATTCGGGTTCCATCCGCAGGGAGCTCCGGCCGGGGTGTCGCTCACGGCCCCAAACAATGTGTGCAGGGTTCCCAAGTCCACCATCCGGGTGCCACTTGGTACACCGGGCCACTGTGCCTAGTCTGTCCCAAGCCCACCTGTACCGGGTGCCACTTGGTAGACTACTAACACTACCTACAAACACTAGAAACTAGTTGCAACTCCTGGACAGAGATCATGTTGATTAATAAGTCGAGAGGGTCGAGTTACCGGAACCCAATGTGTGGTAGTAACTGTTCATGGATCACAAACACAGAACTCAGTTCCTGAGGACGGCTGCAATGAGACAACCCACCATTTACTCCGACATGGCCTCTCACCGCTACCTTTACCAAATCGTGTTCACACACTTAGCTCACAAATAGTAGGACATGTTCACACACCTCCAATTCATCCCCGATGAATCAGACCTGACACAACTCTAAGCAATAGCAGGCATGACAACAAGCATGAATGAGTAGGCACATCAGGGCTCAAACAACTCCTACTCATGCTAGTGGGTTTCATCTATTTACTGTGGCAACGACAGGTCATGCAGAGGATAAAGGGGTTCAACTATCGCAGCAAATAACAGTTGTATCGTTGTTGTCCTAATGCAGTAAAATAGAGCAGGAGCGAGAGAGTGGGATTGTATCGGAATGAACAAGGGGGTTTTGCTTGCCTGACATTTCCGAAGATAGTATAGCTCTTCATAAGTGTTATCGATCACATCGTCGAAGCAACGTCTACCGAGAGGGGACAAACACCGACAAACAGAGAAGAAACACGATCAATGCAAACGCACAATATGATGCATGCTATGACATGGCAATAAGAATGTGTTTTGGCTAATGCAAGCTAGAACAGATTGAGATGAGTCCATTTGAACCAAAGATTCAAATGCAAACCCATTTTAAGAGGTCATAATAGTGCATTAACTTGTTTCACCTAAACAGCAAGGTTAATATGTTCTAACATGCATGAAACCAGTGCAGATGGATAGATTGGATTTTTCTGATCATTTTTCATATATAATTTATTTGATTTGGAGCTACGGTTGATTTCCTATGATTTTTAGAAGTTTGCAACAATTTCTGGAATTTTCTAAATAAAAATAAATCCAGAAATTAGTTATTGCATCAGCAGTGCGTCAGAGTGACGTCAGGGGGTCAACGGGGGCGTCCAGGTCAACCTGACCAGTGGGTCCCGCTTGTCAGTAGCTAATTAGACTAACTAATTCTGATTAAACCTAAACTAGGTTAATTAGCAGAGGGCCCCACCTAGTCAACTAGGTCAGCGGGGCAAACCCGCCGGTCAACGGGTCAAAGCCTGCCGGTGTTTAGCCGCCGGCGAGGCCAGACGCGGCGGCGTGCTGCGGGTTTTGCCCACAGGGCTTCATTTGCTCCGCGGAGAGCAGCTACGGGCAGCTGGTGTTCGCCCGCATCCAGCCGTGGTGATGGCTTGGCCGGGGAGTGGCCGGAGTATCGCCGACGACGAGCTTTGGCGGCGGCAGTAGCTCGGGCAATCTCGGGGTGGCACTACAGAGCACAGGAGGAGGCGCTGTGGGTGTCTACGGGCTCATGAGATCATGGTGAGCATGCCGGTGGGCTCGGGAACGAGCTGTGGTGGCTGTGGCCACGGCCACGCCATGGCCGGCGGCGAGAAGCTCTCGGCCGCGGTGGAAAATGAAGCTAGGGGACGAGCACGAGCTTGAGAGAAGAGGGGAGAGGAAGAGGGGCTCACCGAGAGTGCATAGATGGCCTCGGCGTGCTCGGGGAAGGCTCGGTGACGGTGGAAAATCACCGGCCGAAGGAGGAAGAATGGGGCGGGGACGGCGTGCCAGGGCTCTTCTGGTCGCGTGAGAGGACGAGGAGGACGAGGGAGGACCGGCGGAGCTCGAGGGCGTGTCGGAAAGGCTTGGGGATGGCTGCGGCCGCGCGAGCGCTGGTCGGCGGCGACGGCTGCGCTCGGATGAGCTCAAGGGAGAGAGCCAGGGAGGGGAGATGATGCAGCGGGTGAGGGAAAAGAGCGAGGGGACACGGGGTGTCGTCATGGCGTTGCTAGGAGGGGACGGGGAAGCAGGAGGTGGCCGGGGAAGCAGGAGGTGGCCGGGGCAGCGTCGGTGCTCGCCACGCACCTGTTTGTCCTCCTGGCAGAGGAGGAAGATGACAAGGGGGCGCTGGTGGGCTGGGCAGCCAACTGGGCTGCCAGCAGGCTACAGTAGCGGGCCGCAGGTGGGTGCAGGTAAGTTTGGTAGGTTCCTTTCTCTCTCTTTTATTTTCATTTTCTTTTTTCTGTAGTTGTGTTTGGCTTTAATAAAAATGCTAGGGCATTTCCAAAAATCATGAAACTGCTCAATGTCACTGTTTGAAGTATAACCAACAGAAAACATTTTAGTTTATGATTATTTGAGCATTTAAAATATTTATTAGCATTTAAATGCCCAAATGCAAATACTTTATGATTTAATTCAAAAATCCAGAATAGCCTCCAAAAATATGAAACCATTTTTGGCAGAGGGTTTAGCCAGGACCAAAGATGGTGAACATTTATGAAGGGCATTTTGGTTTCATTGAAAAGAATTTAGTAAGCCCTAGTTGAATTCATTTAGTGCTAGGGTTTCAACATCCCCATTTCAAGTTTCTTAGTAATTTAAACATGATGACATGATGAGCAGGCAAAGTCAAGCAAGGCTGATCTGGGGCTGTGACAGCTCACCCACACTAAACAAAAATCTCGTCCCGAGATTCAAGCGTAGGGGAAGATGAAGGGGAACGCAAACTAGCACAATCTTCACGATCCAGGTTGCACTTCATAGGGGCGTTGATTCGATCACCATCTTTGTCTTGCCGTCTTGTTCTGAGAACTCCAGCTGACATGACAAGAAGAGAAGAAGGAGACTCTAGAAGGATCGATCTTCTCAAAGATCGAACAACTCAGGATTTACTCACAGAATGAGACATAGAACCATCTCTCAGACTGAGACACGAAGCACACATCTAGAGGGATGGAGTGGAACAGATGACGAGGGTTCACTAGGTAGACAACAATTCCACACCTAAGAGGGTGGTGAACGGTTGTCAACGTAGCGAGGAGTTGAGTTGCCATGATACCATATCGAGACACCTTAGGGATGGTGACTCATAGATATATCCCCTTAAGTGGCAAAAAGAATTACCTTTGATTCAAAAATCATTGAAACTCTTTATACCAGCTTAAGGCAAATCACAATCGATCATTTGGAGGAGTTTGGTAGAATAACATACTCGGACTAGAATGGATGATGTGGACTACCTTGTTGAAGACAACGCAAGGGATGATTTTGCTTGCGCGTGTTGTCCAGAATTTGAGCATTTCCATATTCATCAGGGTTTTACCAATATTCGTGTCAAGGATCCTGGCAACACAATGTACTACCATGATGAATACCGGTGGAAGATGCAGATGCAAAGGAAGATAACACCTTCTCAGACTTCACCTTGGCGGGGCCAAGGGGACAAAATCTGGATGATTGACCAACAAACATTTAGCACTCCGCTTCTAATGTTCTCCTTGATGTGCTAGCGTAACCCATTCATAGATATGGTTTGGTATCTAGAACATCAAGTAAAAGGTCGGAATTCAGGAGCACAAAAATCTATAAGGAACAACTAGGGAGTAAGTCCTACGAAATCCTTATGGGGAGGTGGCCAAGTTCTTCAATCAAGATACTACAATAATAGGTCTTCCGGCTGGGTGTGTTGGCCACGACATCCACTTAACCGGTTACAGAAAGACTATTATTATAGTTCTTGGGAAATGTTCCAACCATCATATCTGCCTGAGATTCAGATCTGGTTGGTGTCAGAATAATCTAGACTCATCGAGCCTAGAAAGTAAAATGAAAGTTTGCAACACAAATCGACGAGATGACATTGCGAGATTCTCGGGAAATGAACTACAATAGCAAGCTCCAAAACATGAGTTGTTTCTGCTACATACATGTGAACACGCTGATCAAGACAAGCATGACCACGTAGAAGTCTTACAATAAACACTACCGAGTTCTGGTTGGGAACCATCATCGAGGATATTGGACTCTTGTGCATGATCTAGAATTAGCACAACAAACTCCTTTTCCTCAAGCAAATCAATCAGTGGCTTGGTGTGCTAGGAAACCCATATAGAATGGAGGCGGCCAACCTACCAAACCATAGAGTACTTCACACATGTGCATGACCAACTTGGAACGATTCCCTAAAAGCAAAAATAATCTTTCTCAGATCCACGGTGGCAACTTACATCAAGTGCATGTGAATTAGAGGAAGTCTCTTCTTCCATCCAAGCACAAGCTTCATGAACGGAACACGAAGGCATTGCTTACAAAGTTTCCAACACTAGGTTGATGTTCAACATGAATCATGGAGGAGACAAAATGCTGCTGATGGGCTCAACAACAATTCATCCAGGTTTCCATATTAGTGGAATTCCACAATTATGTGAACAAGGTGATAGCATTGGTCAGACCCGAAAGATATAATGGTGTATGCTCGAGGAACAACCACGAGTAAGACAACATTACGAATATCGTTGGTTCTGATTTGATTTGACGATAGCCCATACTCAAATCAAAGGTTTGGGTAAGATAATAGATCCAACGATTGATCACGAGGATCAACCAATAAAGATATCATCTTTCTTCAACACACACGCACAAGGATATCCCTTGGGAATGAACTAAGTCGGACAAGCTTTATCTTCCAACTCTCCAAGTTGTTGTTTAGCTTAACCAACTAGCTCACGGTATCCAACACGGATTCTTGGAGAAGGGGTGGTTACAGAAAACCAACTAGCTCACAACTCAACATAGCGGTCAGGTGACAACCTGGTGATACTTCCAAGAAGATATTCGGAAAATCACGAACCACCGATATGCTATTAAGCTCGAGAGCAGTCTTGCTTTTCAGGGAAAGATGATATGATCAAAAGAGCGAGGATTCGAAATAATCCTAACTCATTGATCGAGGAGTGCACCAGGAGAATGGACTAGGTAGCACGATCAATCTTAGAATGATGATTCAATAACCAACATGCTAAGAATGAGAATATTGTCCATTTTCTACCAAGCAGCTAGTTGCTAGGGTATTGATTTCACACATCATAGTTCATCTGTCGGCATTCTGGTTGCAACAACATGGGAGCCGAGAAATGACTAATGAGGGCGAGAAGTATCACTGTATCAAGAGTTCATAGGATGGTGTGTAATTCCTATGACTTTCTTGACATCAAGAGGGTAATACTTCAGGGTAGAACAGAACAAAAACTGGATTAGTATTTTGGTCTGCGGAGTATGACTACTTTGACCCAATCCTAGATATGGATGAGGTACTGGAGTTCATTTCTCCTAGTCATTCTGGGATAGAATGGCTTGACGGAACACAAGAATAATAGGCGTCAATGAACGATTGCACGCATACTCTTGACTATCAACTGATAGACAAGGATCGGAATACAACTACAGAGGGACAACTCAGAGGAACATATATCTTTCTGAGTTTTGGATGCATGGATTAGCATGTCGTACCAAGTTCAACAGGTTTCTTCTGGATAACCCATGCAGAAAGGTAGAGCTGGCAGAGTAACAACATAGAATCGAGAACTCATCAAAGAGCACTCTATTGTGAGATTTCGGTTCAACGAGGAACTTATGCCATATTGGTTCATGGTATTGGAAGAACGATATACCACGGACCTCGAGGACTATCGCAAAGGTTACTAATATCCTAAAGGGACTAGCAAACACTATCAACATGAAGTAAGTAGGGTGAATCTCGGGTTTGGAGACCCAGGAGTAGAATGCCTACTAACTATGTGGCATCACGGGATGCCTTCGGGAATGATGGCCAGAATAATCACACTGGGACACAGAACATGGCTAGATTACTAGGTGATCCCCTAAGACACCTAGGGTCATAATAATAACTCCAACATATATGTCGAGGTAATAGAATACCTCAACTCAGCGTTTAGTGTGGTTAATCTGGCCTAAAGGGACATCGAAACGGAAGGAAGGGATTTGCAAATGCTTCAGACTATTTAGAAACCTGGGATGACTCGGACAACATAACGACTGTAAATGCTCAAAATGATTTGAGACATCCTACAAAATGGTGGCATAACCACTCGATCATCGCAATATCAAGATTCCGAGGCCAACTATGAATACACGGGAGTAGTAGGAACAGGACTGAAGCTTAGAACCATCAATCCTACAAGTCTACGGATTAGTAACATGTGATCCTGATAGAAAGAGATAGCCTAGTTCCTTAACCCCGTAGGAAGGATAAGATGACTCGGATCAGAAGGGCATGAGGTAAAGGAGTAAAAAGAGCCTTACGTTCCATCCCACAATCAATTCCCTTATATAACTAAAGAATTTCTAGACTCAACTTCGACCAGTTTGGCTTGGTAATCCTACAGACAGTCAAGCTCTGATACCAAAGCTGTCAGGACCCCGACTCAATGCCACATCGATCTAGCATGTAACACCTCATATCACTTTGCGGCCTCACGCACGGTATCCCCACGGGTGTCGCCTTACCTTTGCCCGGGACCATTTGCGCCTTTTGGCACACGTATATGATAGTGTCGCTAGCATCCATATGATAAGGAGCCCGGGCTGACATGGCTAGTCGTAAACCCAAAGTGGCACAAACTTACAGGGATAGGCATCCATGACCCAGCATCGAACATGTCGGTCATCAGCGAGTGAATCCAGGCTGTAGCACTGGGCTAGCAGGACTCTGGTGAACCGGGCTGTAGCGGGCTAACAGGACTCCAGTATTCATCGCGTGACATTTCCGCGAAGGGACAGACACAGGAACGAAGAAGGACACATGCCGGCCAGCCTAAGTGTTCCAGAGCAGTAGCAAGCTACCATGGCTCAGTGGAAGCACTAGGAGACATTTCCCGGTAAGAGAGGCTACTAAGGATAAACAACTAGATAGTCAGATCCCACACATACCAAGCATTTCAATAACATACACACAATATGCTCGATATGTGCAAATACGACATGGCATCACAACATGACTCTACAACTCAAGTATTTTATTCAATAGGCTCCGAGGAGCGAGATATTACAATCATGGGTCTCATGACCCAACAATCAGAGCATACAAGTCAAAGCACATGCGGAAGCTTAACATGTCTGAGTACAGACATCTACAAATGAAAAATGCTGAGAACCCTGACTATCTACCAGATCCTACCGAGGGCACAAGATCGTACCTGAGGTAACAAGCTAAACGTCGAAGTCCACGTGGAACTACTAGCGAGACTGAAGTCTCTCTGCAAAAACATAAATTAAGCAACGTGAGTACAAATATACCCAGCAAGACTTACATCAGAACTAACTACATATGCATCATTATCAACAAAGGGGATGGTGGGGTTTAACTGCAGCAAGCCAGCTTTGACTCGGTGCCTATCCTGAACTACGACTGCAAGTAACTCTTTTGAGGTGGCACACACGAGTCCACATATTCACCATATCAATACACCACTATGGATCCGCTCCCATCTCCCTACGAGAACGCCATCCATAGCACTCACGCTTATCTTGCGTATTTTAGAGTATCCACTTTCACTTGTCTATGAACTGTACAGGCAACCCAGAAGTCCTTTACCGCGGACACGGCTATTCGAATAGATCATATTAACCCTTCAGGGGTGTACTTCTTCACACACGCTCTCACCACTTACCGCCGTTTACACGACATGTACTCGGCAACCTTCAAGTGGAAGCCCAGCGAGGGTGTCGGCCACGACCTGACTAACCGCACAAGTCTCTCGTCCAGGTTTATCGCCTATTCGGGTTCCATCCGCAAGGAGATCCGACCGGGGTGTCGCTCACGGCCCCAAACGATGTGTGCAGGGTTCCCAAGTCCACCATCCGGGTGCCACTTGGTACACCGGGCCACTGTGCCTAGTCTGTCCCAAGACCACCTGTACCGGGTGCCACTTGGTAGACTACTAACACTACGTACAAACACCAGAAACTAGTTGCAACTCCTGGACAGAGATCATGTTGATTAATAAGTCGAGAGGGGTCGAGTTACCGGAACCCAATGTGTGGTAGTAACTGTTCATGGATCACAAACACAGAACTCAGTTCCTGAGGACGGCTGCAATGAGACAACCCACCATGTACTCCTACATGGCCTCTCACCACTACCTTTACCAAATCGTGTTCACACACTTAGCTCACAAACAGTAGGACATGTTCACACACCTCCAATTCATCCCCGATGAATCAGACCTGACACAACTCTAAGCAATAGCAGGCATGACAACAAGCATGAATGAGTAGGCACATCAGGGCTCAAACAACTCCTACTCATGCTAGTGGGTTTCATCTATTTACTGTGGCAACAACAGGTCATGCAGAAGATAAAGGGGTTCAACTACCGCAGCAAATAACAGTTGTATCGTTGTTGTCCTAATGCAGTAAAATAGAGCAGGAGCGAGAGAGTGGGATTGTATCAGAATGAACAAGGGGGTTTTGCTTGCCTGACACTTCCGAAGATAGTATAGCTCTTCATCAGTGTTATCGATCACATCGTCGAAGCAACGTCTACCGAGAGGGGACAAACACCAACAAACAGAGAAGAAACACAATCAATGCAACGCACAATATGATGCATGCTATGACATGGCAATAAGAATGTGTTTTGGCTAATGCAAGCTAGAGCAGATTGAGATGAGTCCATTTGAACCAAAGATTCAAATGCAAACCCATTTTAAGAGGTCATAATAGTGCATTAACTTGTTTCACCTAAACAGCAAGGTTAATGTGTTCTAACATGCATGAAACCAGTGCAGATGGATAGATTGGATTTTTCTGATCATTTTTCATATATAATTTATTTGATTTGGAGCTACGGTTGATTTCCTATGATTTTTAGAAGTTTGCAACAATTTCTGGAATTTTCTAAATAAAAATAAATCCAGAAATTAGTTATTGCATCAGCAGTGCGTCAGAGTGACGTCAGGGGGTCAACAGGGGCGTCCAGGTCAACCTTACCAATGGGTCCCGCTTGTCAGTAACTAATTAGACTAACTAATTCTGATTAAACCTAAACTAGGTTAATTAGCAGAGGGCCCCACCTAGTCAACTAGGTCAGCGGGGTCAAACCCGCCGGTCAACGGGTCAAAGCCTGCCGGCGTTTAGCCGCCGGCGAGGCCAGACGCAGCGGCGTGCTGCGGGTTTTGGCCACGGGGCTTCATTTTCTATGCGGAGAGCAGCTACGGGCAGCTGGTGTTCGCCCGCATCCAGCCGTGGTGATGGCTTGGCCGAGGAGTGGCCGGAGCATCGCCGGCGACGAGCTTTGGCGGCGGCAGTAGCTCGGGCAATCTCGGGGTGGCGCTACAGAGCACGGGAGGAGGCGCTGTGGGTGTCTACGGGCTCATGAGATCGTGGTGAGCACGACGGTGGGCTCGGGAACAAGCTGTGGTGGCTGTGGCCACGGCCACGCCATGGCCGGCGGCGAGAAGCTCTCGGACACGGTGGAAAATGAAGCTAGGGGACGAGCGCGAGCTTGAGAGAAGAGGGGAGAGGAAGAGGGGCTCACCAAGAGTGCATAGGTGGCCTCGGTGTGCTCGGGGAAGGCTCGGTGACGGCGGAAAATCGCCGGCGATCTCCATGGCCGAAGGAGGAAGAACGGGGCGGGGACGGCGCGCCGTGGCTCTTCTAGTCGCATGAGACGACGATGAGGACGAGGGAGGACCGGCGGAGCTCGCGGGCGTGTCGGAGAGGCTTGGGGATGGCTGCGGCCGCGCGAGCGCTGGTCGGCGGCGACGGCTGCGCTCGGATGAGCTCAAGGGAGAGAGCCAGGGAGGGGAGAGGATGCAGCGGGTGAGGGAAAAGAGCGAGGGGACACGGGGCGTCGTCGTGGCGTTGCTAGGAGGGGCCGGGGAAGCAGGAGGTGGCCGAGGAAGCAGGAGGTGGCCGGGGCAGCGTCGGCGCTCGCCACGCACCTGTTTGTCCTCCTGGCAGAGGAGGAAGATGACAAGGGGGCGCTGGTGGGCTGGGCAGCCAACTGGGCTGCCATCAGGCTACAGTAGCAGGCCGCAGGTGGGTGCAGGTAAGTTTGGTAGGTTCCTTTCTCTCTCTTTTATTTTCATTTTCTATTTTCTGTAATTGTGTTTGGCTTTAATAAAAATGCCAGGGCATTTCCAAAAATCATGAAACTGCTCAATGTCACTGTTTGAAGTATAACCAACAGAAAACATTTTAGTTTATGATTATTTGAGCATTTAAAATATTTATTAGCATTTAAATGCCCAAATGCAAATAGTTTATGATTTAATTCAAAAATCTAGAATAGCCTCCAAAAATATGAAACCATTTTTGGCAGAGGGTTTAGCCAGGACCAAAGATGGTGAACATTTATGAAGGGCATTTTGGTTTCATTGAAAAGATTTTAGTAAGCCCTAGTTGAATTCATTTAGTGCTAGGGTTTCAACATCCCCATTTCAAGTTTCTTAGTAATTTAAACATGATGACATGATGAGCAGGCAAAGTCAAGCAAGGCTGATCTGGGGCTGTGACATTCCTCTCCTTATTTTTTTTCTTGGTTAAAATGACTTATATGCCAGAAAAAGGGCACCGGAGGTGGGCCGAGGAGGGCACAACCCACCACGATGCTCCTAGGCTCCCTGGCACGCCTAGGTGGGTTGTGCCCACCTGGTGGGCCCCCTCTGGAAGTTATTTGCTCCAATAATTCTTAAATAATCCATAAAAGTTCTCCGTGAAGTTTCAGCTCATTTGGAGTTGCGCAGAATATGTGGCCTGACATAGCTTTTTTAGGTCCAGAATTCCAGTTGCTGGTATTCTCCCTATTTGTGTGAACCTTGCATATAATGAGAGAAAATGCATTAGAATTACTCCAAAAAGCATTATTATGCATAAAAACATCACAAATAACAGCAGGAAAACATGATGCAAAGTGGATGTATCAGGAAGGTTTGGAGAGAGCAAATGTAATGATGACATGGAGATTTTTGGCGTGGTTCTGATACGTCTCCAACGCATCTATAATTTTTTATTGTTCCATGCTATTATATTATCCATCATGGATGTTTTATATGCATTTATATGCTATTTTATATGATTTTGGGGACTAACCTATTAACCTAGAGCCCAGTGACAATTTCTGTTTTTTCCTTGTTTTTGAGTTTTACAGAAAAGGAATACCAAATGGAGTCCAATTGACCTGAAAATTCACGGAGATTGTTTTTACACCAGAATAATCTCACGGAGCATAGGAGATGGACCAGAAGAGTCCCGAGGCCACTACGATGGTGGAGGGCGCACCCTACCCCCATGGGCGCGCCCCCTACCTCGTGGCTTCCTCGTGGATCCCCCTGACTTATTCCTGACGCTAACACCTCTTATATATCCCCAAACTCCCAGAACAGAAAGAAGAGTGGGACTTCTGCCGCCCCAAGCCTCTGTAGCCACCCAAAACCAATTGGGACCCTGTTCCGGCACCCTGCCGGAGGGGGGAATCATCACTGGTGGCCATCTTCATCATCCCGGCACTCTCCATGACGAGGAGGGATTAGTTCACCCTCGAGGCCGAGGGTATGTACCAGTAGCTATGTTTTTGATCTCACTCTCTCTCTCTCTCTCTCTCGTGTTCTTGATTTTGCACGATCTTGATGTACCGCGAGCTTTGCTATTATAGTTGGATCATATGATGTTTCTCCCCCTTGACCTTCTTGTAATGGATTGAGTTTTCCCTTTGAAGTTATATTACCAGATTGAGTTTTTAAGGATTTGAGAACACTTGATGTATGTCTTGCATGTGCTTATCTATGGTGACAATGGGATATTCATGTGATCCACTTGATGTATGTTTTGGTGATCAACTTGCGGGTTCAGTGACCTTGTGAACTTATGCATAGGGGTTGGCACACGTTTTCATCTTGACTCTCCGGTAGAAACTTTGGGGCACTCTTTGAAGTTCTTTGTGTTGGTTTGAATAGATGAATATGAGATTGTGTGATGCATATCATATAATCAAACCCACGAATACTTGTGGTGACATTGGAGTATCTAGGTGACATTAGGGTTTTGGTTGATTTCTGTCTTGAGGTGTTATTTTACTACGAATTCTAGGGCTGTTTGTGACGCTTATAGGAATATTCCAATGGATTAATCGGAAAGAATAACTTTGAGGTGGTTTCATACCCTACAATAATCTCTTCGTTTGTTCTCTGCTATTAGCGACTTTGGAGTGACTCTTTGTTGCATGTTGAGGGGTTGTTATATGATCTAATTATGTTATCATTGTTGAGAGAACTTGCACTAGTGAAAGTATGAACCCTAGGCCTTGTTTCGAAACATTGCAATACCGTTTTTGCTCACTTTTACCACTTGCTACCTTGCTTTTTTTATATTTTTTTATTGCAAAAACCTATATCTACCATCCATATTACACTTGTATCACCATCTGTTCGCCGAACTAGTGCACCTATACAATTTACCATTGTATTGGGTGTGTTGGGGACATAGGAGAGTCTTTGCTATTTGGTTGCAGGGTTGTTTGAGAGAGACCATCTTCATCCTACGCCTCCCACAGATTGATAAACCTTAGGTCATCCACTTGAGGGAAATTTGCTACTGTCATACAAACCTCTGCACTTGGAGGCCCAACAACGTCTACAAGAAGAAGGTTGTGTAGTAGACATCAAGCTCTTTTCCGGCGCCATTGCCGGGGAGGTTAGTGCTTGAAGGTATATCTTTAGATCTTGCAATTGAATCTTTTAGTTTCTTGTTTAGTCACTAGTTTAGTTTATAAAAGAAAACTACAAATAAATGGAATTGAGGTTGCCTCATATGCTTCATCTTTTTAATATCTTTCATGAAAATAAGGATTCCGATAATTGTGCCAAAGTGTTAGAAGAAGAATGCATTAAAATTATTGGCACTAAATCTTTGAATGATGTGCATGATTGCAATGTTGTTATTATGAACTCTTTGAATATCCATAATACTAATGATGATTGCACTAGTCATGATAAAAATATTTCTTATAAGCATGTCAATTTTTGTGGAGTGCATAGAATTTGCAAGTACACACCAAATAGGGAATATAGATTTTGCAAGAGGCATAAGTATTTAGAAACTAAATGGTTGCAAGAGAGGCTAGATGCTTGTGCTAAAAATTTAAAATTTCTTTGCCATCCTTGTGAACTTTGCAATGAACGTGATCATTTAAATCTCCAATGCAAATTGTTTCATGATCGAATCATGTCCAAAAATTGTGATGACTTGATTTCCCTTGCGCATCATAATGAACTTAGTTTGCTTTTGGGTTATGAAGAAATGAAACGTATAACTAAGGATATTCCAGAATTTGTCCTTGATAAAGTTCTTGATTTTGATCTAGAGGAAATTTATATGTGTTGTGCAGTGAATTGCATTAAAAATCCTTATATTGCCAATTACATAAAGACAAGAAAACAAATAGAAGATGAAGAGAATACTAATGAAAGGGAAGAGATTTTTGGATATCGTTCTATTCTTTCTTATGATGAATCAGGTACGAGGAGGAGCTTTCTATTCAACCAATCTCATTAATAAGGGGCTCCAAAAAGAGGATTAAACCCACACATGATGCGAAGAAGAAAAAGAAAAGATGGAGAAGCAAAGGTAAAAAGGTATCCCTCCCAAATGATGTTGCTCCTATTACTCACTGTGATGATGATAATTGCTATACTATTGGTGCTATCCATACTATTAATGATGAGAGTGATTATGCTTATGATATGCAAGGGCCCAAGATTGGGGATGCTATGTTTGATGAGAATGACATGTTTGAGAATTATTTGCTGCAATTAATGTTTGTCCCAAGCTTGGGGATGCTATGTTTGATGAAGATGATATTTTTAGTCCACCAAGTTTTGATGATAGCATGCCTCCTATTTATGATCATTATATTGATGAAAGTGGGTTTGGAAGAGTGTCAACTTTAGGTATAATTGATCCCACTATTTTGGACGGCGTTAAATCTTATTATAATGATAAAAGTGGATTTGGAGAGGACATGACTTTATTTAGTAACGATTCCACTATTTCGGAAGAGGTTCCAATTGATTATGAGAACAAAGTTGATATCTATGATGATTATTGTGATGACATGTATGCTATAAAGAATAATTATAACCATGAAACTTGTCATCATGATTTTATTTTTCAATTGGATTATGCCTCACATGATAGTTATTTCATTGAATTTGCTCCCACCATTATGAATGAGAAGAAATTTGCTTATGTGGAGAGTAATAAATTTTGTATGCTTGTGCATATTTATGTGATAGTTATCTTGTTGAATTCATTCATGATGCTACTGAAAATTATTATGAGGGAGGAATATATGCTTGTAGGAATTGCAATAATATCAAGTTTCCTCTCTATGTATTGAAAATCTTGAAGTTATGCTTGTTTTGCCTTCCTATGCTAGTTGACTTTTGCTCCCATGAATTGTTTGCTCACAAAATACCTAGGCATAGGAAGTGGGTTAGACTTAAATGTTCTAGTCATATTCTTTATGATTCTCTCTTTGTGTTTCAATTCTTATCTTTTATGTGAGCTTCATTGAAATCATCATGCCTAGCTAAAAAGGCATTAAAGAAAAGCGCTTGTTGGGAGACAACCCAATATTTACCCTTACTGTTTTTGTGTGTTTACATGATTATGCTAATGTAGTAATCATGTGTTATAGCTTTTGTTTCAATAAAGTGCCAAGTAAGACCTTTGGGATGGCTTACGGTAATAGTTGATTTGATGATGAAAAACAGAAACTTTTGCGCTTACCAAAACAATTTTCATAATTCACAGAAGTGTGATTTTAAGTTGATTATTTTTTCAGAAGATTAGTAAACAAATTGCTTAGGACTTCCTAATTGCTCAGGCTTTTTGGAGTTACAGAAGTATTCGAGAGTTACAGATTGCTAGATACTGTTCTGTTTTTGACAGATTCTGTTTTCTATGTGTTATTTGCTTATTTTGATGAATCTATGAGTAGTATTGGAGGGTATGAACCATAGAGAAGTTGGAATACATTATATATTACACCAATATAAATAAATAATGAGTTCACAACAGTACCAAAAGTGGTGATTTATTTTCTTATATTAACGGAGCTTATGAGATTTTCTGTTGAGTTTTTTGTTGTGAAGTTTTCAAGTTTTGGGTGAAGTTTCGATGGACTACGGAATAAGGAGTGGCAAGAGCCTAATCTTGGGGATTCACAAGGCACCCCAAGGTAATATTCAAGGACAACCAAGAGCCTAAGCTTGGGGATGCCCTGGATGGCATCCCCTCTTTCGTCTTCGTTCATCGGTAACCTTACTTGGAGCTATATTTTTATTCACCACATGATATGTGTTTTGCTTGGAGCATCATTTTATTTTATTTTGTTTTGCTTGCTGCTTGAATAAAATATTAATATCTTAAATTGTTGAATGTTGGAGATTCTTCACATAGTTACATAATTATTCGACTACTCATTGATCTTCACTTATATCTTTTGGAGTAGTTTGTCGTTTGCTCTACTGCTTCACTTATATCTTTTAAAGCACAATGGTGGTTTTATTTTGAAGAAATTGATGAACTCTCATGCTTCACTTATATTTATTTGAGAGTCTTAAACAGCATGGTAATTTGCTTTGGTTATGAATTTCTTCCTAATATGATGGGCATCCAAGAGGGATATAATAAAAACTTTCATATAAAGTGCATTGAATACTATGAGAAGTTTGATTCTTTATAATTGTTTTGAGATATGAAGATGGTGATATTAGAGTCATGTTAGTGAGTAGTTGTGAATTTGAGAGATACTTGTGTTAAAGTTTGTGATTCCCGTAGCATGCACGTATGGTGAACCATTATGTGATGAAGTCGGAGCATGATTTATTTTTTGATTGTCTTCCTTATGAGGGGCGGTCGGGGACGAGCGATGGTCTTTTCCTACCAATCTATCCCCCTAGGAGAATGCACGTAGTACTTCGTTTTGATAACTAATAGATTTTAGCAATAAATATGTGAGTTTTTTATGACTAATGTTGAGTCCATGGATTATACGCACTGTGACCCTTCCACTATTGCTAGCCTCTCTAGTACCACACAACTTTCGCCGGTACCATACACCCACCATATACCTTCCTCAAAACAGCCACCATACCTACCTATTATGGCATTTCCATAGCCATTCCGAGATATATTGCCATGCAACTTTCCACCAATCCATTTATTATGGCACGTTTCATCATTGTCATATTGCTTTGCATGATCGTGTAGTTGACATCGTATTTGTGGCAAGGCCACCTTTCATAATTCTTTCATACATGTCACCCTTGATTCATTGCACATCCCGGTACACCGCCGGAGGCATTCATATAGAGTCATATTTTGTTCTAAGTATCGAGTTGTAATTCTTGAGTTGTAAGTAAATAAAAGTGTGATGATCATCATTATTAGAGCATTGTCCTAGTGAGGAAAGGATGATGGAGGCTATGATTCCCCCACAAGTCGGGATGAGACTCCAGACGAAAAACAAAGAGGCCAAAAAAGGGGGAGGGCCAAAAAAACAAAAAAAGAGAAAAAGAGAGAAGGGGCAATGCTAATATCCTTTTACCACACTTGTGCTTCAAAGTAGCACCATGATCTTCATGATAGAGAGTCTCCTATGTTGTCACTTTCATATACTAGTGGGAATTTTTCATATAGAACTTGGCTTGTATATTCCAACGATGGGCTTCCTCAAATTGCCCTAGGTCTTCATGAGCAAGCAAGTTGTATGCACACCCACTTAGTTTCTTTTTGATCTTTCATAAACTTATAGCTCTAGTGCATCTGTTGCATGGCAATCCCTACTCACTCACATTGATATATATTGATGGGCATCTCCTTAGGCCGTTGATATGCCTAGTTTATGTGAGACTATCTCTTTCTTTTTGTTTTCTCCACAACCACCATATTATCTCCCACAATAGTGATATATCCATGGCTCACGCTCATGTATTGCTTGAAAGTTGACAAAGTTTGAGAACATCAAAAGTATGAAACAATTGCTTGGCTTATCATCGGGGCTGTGCATGATTTGAATATTTTATGTGATGAATATGGTGCATAGCCAGACTATATGATTTTGTAGGGATAACTTGCTTTGGCCATGTTATTTTGAGAAGACATAATTGCCTTGTTAGTATGCTTGAAGTATTATTGTTTTTATGTCAATATTAAACTTTTGTTTGGAATCTTATGGATCCGAATATTCTTGCCACAATAAAGAAAAATTACATTGATAAATATGTTAGGTAGCATTCCATGTCAAAAATTCTTTTTTTATCATTTACCTACTCGAGGACGAGCAGGAATTAAGCTTGGGGATGCTTGATACGTCTCCAACGTATCTACAATTTTAGATTGTTCCATGCTATTATATTATCCATCTTGGATGTTTTATATGCATTTATATGCTATTTTATATGATTTTTGGGACTAACCTATTAACCTAGAGCCCAGTGCCAGTTTCTATTTTTTCCTTGTTTTTGAGTTTTACAGAAAAGGAATACCAAACGGAGCCCAATTGACCTGAAAATTCACAGAGATTGTTTTTCGACCAGAAGAAGCCCAGAAGCATCGGAGATGGACCAGAAGATTCCTGAGGCCACCACGAGGGTGGAGGGTGCGCCCCCTACCTCGTGGCTTCCTCGTGGACCCCCTGACTTGTTCCCGATTGTCGGTGTCAAAACCGGCAGATCTCGGGTAGGGGCCCCCAAGTTGTATGTCTGAGGATCGATGGTAACTATGATCAAAAGGACACATTGTTTACCCAGGTTCGGGCCCTCTTAATGGAGGTAAAACCCTACTCCTGCTTGATTATATTCGATGAGTATAGGGGTTACAAGAGTTGATCTACCTTGAGATCGTAATGGCTAAACCCTAGCTTGGCTACCCTATCAATGTGTGATCCTGCCTTCGATCTATCCCTCCGGTTTATATAGATACCGGAGGGGCTTAGGGTTGTACAAAGTCCGTTTAACAGAAAGGAAATAGCATATCCGGACACCTAAACTTGCCATCCACGTATACGGGAGTCCCTACCGAACACGAGATATGGTCTTCTGCCTTGTATCTTGACGGCCCATCAGTCCGGCCCATATCCAATAGACCGGACGCCCGAGGACCCCTTAGTCCAGGACTCCCTCAGTAGCCCCTGAACCAGTCTTCAATGATGACGTGTTCGGCGCGTAGATTATCTTCGGCATTGCGAGGCGGGTTCCGTGAACAATATATGTCAGCTTTCCTCCATAAAAGAACTGTATTCGGCTTTGTATAATTAACACAACCCTTAGCCGCGAAGGCAGGATATACCAAAAATATGAACAGTGTCTTTACTGACAACTTTTCCGGCGAAGCGTCAGACTTGACCCTTCAGTGTTTTGAACCATTTTCACACCCCACATTCCGTGTTTCGAGGCCAAGCCCAATTGGCCCGTCCTGTCAAAACAGAGATCATGCCCACTTATTACGGGATTGCTCATCAATAAAATTTGGGTAATCCAACCGTTTATGGTGCATGCTTTTGTTGGGAATAGGCGAGTTTCAAGGCATAAGTGGGGGGACGGTTGGCATTTTTACCACCTATAAGAGGGCAATGGATTTCTCCTTTCTTCCCCATGCCTTCCAATCTCCTCAGCCTTCCAATCTCCCAAGCTCTCAGCGCCCGAAATGTTTTCGTCTTCCTCACCACCACCACCTCCGCCGACCATGGCCGGATCTGGTTCCAAGGGAAAGTGGGGGGCCTCCTCCATCACAAAGAAGGAGATAAAGGATCTCCGGAGTGCGGCATACCTAGCCGCAACCATCGCGCACATGCTCCCCCCAAGGGTTAGATCATCCCTACTCCGGAGCCCGGCGAAAGGGTTGTCTTCCTCCCCCATTTCCTTAGAGGGTTAAGTTTTCCACTCCTCCCCTTGATCCGGGGACTCATGTTCTATTAGGGGCTAGATTTGCATGATCTAGCCCCGAACTCCTTCCTCCACATCTCGGTGTTTATCATCGTGTGTGAGGCTTTACTCCGCATCCCCCCACACTTTGGCCTATGGCTGAAGATCTTCAATGTGAAGCCAAAGGTGGTCGACGGGCAGCACGCAGACTGTAGTGGGGCTATGATAAGCAAGCTACCCAACGCCACATGGCCCAAGGGGGCCTTTGTTGAGACCATCAAGGTCTGGCAACAAGAATGGTTCTACATCACCGAGCCGCGCCGCACCAAGTGGGCAGCGATTCCGGAATTCAGATCCAGACCCCCCATGAGGCTCATCTCCTGGACCGCAAAGGGCCTCGATTGGGGTCTCAGACGAAGGTGCAGACGCTGTAGACATGCATCACCAACATACTAAGCAAGAACATTGGTCTCACCAATGTGGTGCAAATTATGCTCTTTCGCCGCATCCTCCCTTTCTAGCGCCGATCTCCCCCATGTGGGAGTTAAATCCGGTGGAGCCGTGGACTCTACAACACTTCCTTGGAACGATGCACGAGGGAATGTGGAAGCTACTTTTCAAGCCGCAAAAGAGCTGGCCCATGGAGACTGAAGACGTCGGCCTCGACGGCGAGAATCCGGCCACTCCGGTAAGTGTTAATTTCCTAAAGATATATCTGGCCTATACATTTGATCAATGTGAATCTTTATCGGCCCACCTCTTTACAGGGCTGGACAAAGAAGGTGGAGCGTATTAAGAGTCCGGCTCCGTTGCCCGAAGACCCAGTCACTCCTCAGCTGGAGGAGATGCCGGTCCCGACGCCCTATCAAGCGCTGGAGAAGAAGAGCAAGAAGAAGGGCAAGGGGCCCAAGGGTGGGCCCCGCTGCAAAGGTCCTTTGGAAACTGTGTATGAAGATACTGAGGCCGTATCCTCTCACGAGGAAGACGAGGACGAGTAAGTGGAGAGCAATTCCCCTTGCATCACGAGGAGGAAGAAGAGGACTGCCTCCGAGAATCCGGAGGGGGCGACGCTGAAGAAGAAAAGGATCGCCTTCTTGGCCAGTTTGGACTCGGAGTCCAAACACAGCCCCAGGAGAGCTCCCAGGTGAGGGAGTCCTGGATAAGGGGGTATCCGGACAGCCAGACTATATTCATCGTCTGGACTATAGAAGAGTCAAGATACAAGACTCAAGACTTCGGCTCGTGTCCGGATGGGACTCTCCTTTGCATGGAAGACAAGCTTGGCGATCTGGATATTATATTTCCTTCCTTGTAACCGACTCCATGTAAACCCTAGCTCTCCGTTGTCTATATAAACCGGAGAGCATGGTCCTTAGAAGGCCGATCACAATTACAATCATACCATCATAGGCTAGCTCTTAGGGTTTAGCCTCTATGATCTCGTGGTAGATCTACTCTTGTACTACCCATATCTTCAATATTAATCAAGCAGGAATTAGGGTTTTACCTCCATCGAGAGGGCCCGAACCTGGGTAAACATTGTGTCCCTTGCTTCCTGTTACCATCGGCCTAAGACGCACAGATCGGGACCCCCTACCCGAGATCCGTCGGTTTTGACACCGACATTGGTGCTTTCATTGAGAGTTCCTCTGTGTTGTTGCTTCGAGGCTTGATGGCTTCTTAAATCGTGAACAACACGGTCCAGGGTGAGACTTTTCTCCCCGGACAGATCTTTGTGTTCGGCGGCTTCGCACTGTGGGCAAATTCACTTGGCCAGTTGGAGAAGATCGACAGCTTCGCCCCTGGCCACCAGATCAGGTTCGGAAACTTGAACTACACGGCAGACATCCGCGGAGACTTGATCTTCGACGGATTCGAGCCTGCGCCAGGAACACCGGATAGTCACGATGAGCATGGCCTAGACCTGCTGTCGGACAATGCTCGGGACATCATCCCCGAAGCTGCCTCGGATCTACATCCAGGGCAGGTTGCGTTGCCCATGAACGGAGGGCTAGACCCCGCCCCGCAGGCCGCACACTCATCAGCGGTGGAACCGAACACATGTCTCACCTCTGTGGAGGCCTGTAACCCTGGGCCCCCAGACTCATATTCGGCTGTTGGTCCTGGTCCACTCACTCTCGAGCTAGCCGAGCCAGGCTGGGCTCAGGTAATGGAGTTTACCACTACGGACATCCTTCAGCACTCACCGTTTAGCGACATGCTGAACTCATTGAAGTCTCTCTCTTTGTCAGGAGGCTCTGGGCCGAACTATGTCTGGCTTGAGTGGGAAGCAGGCGACGAAGGAATTCGCTGCCCACCCACCACCCACTTTGTCGCCATGATCGATGATTTGACCGACATGCTCGACTTCGACTTTGAAGATATCGATGGTATGGACGACGATGCAGGAGACATACATGAGCCACCGCTCACAGGGCGGTGGACAGCCACCTCTTCATATGATATATATATGGTGGACACTCCGAAAGAAACCAATGGTGATGAGGCAACGGAGGATAACCCCTCCAAGAAGAAAGCAAAGCATGGGCGTCGCCAGCGCCGCTCCAAGCCCTGCCAAGGCAATACTGGCACCGGAGACGATAATAATCTGGACGGTGCCGACGATGAATACAACCCCAAACAGCCCGCCTTCGAGCAGGCCGAACAGGAAGACGGGCATGACAGCCTAGATGAACAGGCGACGGACAGGTATCCGGAGGAGGACAACTACATGCCCCTCTCCGAAGACGAGATTAGCCTCGGCGACGACGAGTTCGGCGTACCCGAAGACCCCGCAGAGCAGGAGCGCTTCAAGCGCCGGCTTATTGCCACAACGAGAAGCCTGAAGAAGAAGTAGTAGCAGCTCCAAGCTGATCAAGATCTGCTCACAGACAGATGGAAAGAAGTCCTGGCAGCCGAGGAATATGGACTCGAGTGCCCCACGGCTGACCGACTGCCTCGAGGTTGGGACAAAATGGCATATCAGCCGAAATACCAGCCTGTACCCCCGCGCCGGTTTACTACGGCCCGGGGCAATACTCAGGACCTGTGCGATAAACTGGATAATGCCGCAGGACAACCAAGATCGATCTACGGATCACGGGGGCACGCCGAAGCACATGATGATGACCGTCATACCGGATACACTAACAACAAATCAGACGCAGCCGGACTGTGCCGTGACATAGCCCGACATAGAGGCGCCACACACCCCCTCTTATTCACTGATGAAGTGATGGATCATGAATTCCCAGAAGGGTTTAAACCTGTAAACATCGAATCATACGATGGCACCACGCACCCCACGGAATGGATCAAGGATTTACTTCTCCACATTCACATGGCCCGCGGAGATGATCTACATGCCATCAAGTATCTTCCCCTTAAGCTCAAAGGACCTGCCCGGCACTGGCTAAACAGCCTGCCCGCAAATTCCATTGGCAGTTGGGAAAATCTGGAAGACGCATTTCTTGAAAACTTCCAAGGCACATATGTGCGACCTCCGGATGTTGATGACTTGAGCCACATTACTCAACAACCCGGAGAATCAGCCAGGAAGTTCTGGACTCGGTTCCTCACTAAAAACAACCAAATAGTCGACTCTCCGGACGCCGAAGCCCTGGCGGCCTTCAAGCATAATATCCATGACGAAAGGCTCGCCAGACACCTTGGCCAGGAAAAACCAAAGTCCATGCAGCTCTCACGACACTAATGACCCGCTTTTGCGCGGGCGAGGAGAGTTGGTTGGCTCGCAGCAGCACTACGCCACATTCTGGCACGTCAGATGTTCGTGACAATAACGGCAAGCTAGGGCGCAACAGACACAAGCGACAGAACAATGGCGATAACACCGAAGACACGGCGGTCAACGCCGGATTCAGTGGACCCAAATCCGGTCAGCGGAAAAAGCCATTCAAGAGAAACAACCAGGGACCGTCCCGTCTAGACCGCATACTGGAGCGCTCGTGCCAAATTCATGGCACCCCGGACAAGCCAGCCAACCACACCAATAGAGACTGCTGGGTACTTAAACAGGCCGACAAAATAAACGCTGAAAACAAGGACAAGGGGCTGCACAACAACGATGACGATGAGCCCCGGCGTCCGAACATGGGGGGGGGGGGCAGAAGAACCCCCCCCCCCCAGGTGAAAACGGTCAACATGATCTACGCCACCCACATCCCCAAGCGGGAACGGAAGCGAGCACTATGGGACATATATGCGATGGAGCCAGTCGTCCCCAAATTCAACCCATGGTCAGCTTGTCCGATCACCTTTGATCATAGGGATCATCCTACTAGCATCCGTCAAGGCGGCTCAGCCGCATTGGTTTTAGACCCTATTATAGACAGATTTCACCTCACAAGGGTCATTATGGACGAAGGCAGCAGCCTAAACCTGCTCTATCAGGACATAGTGCGCAAAATGGGCATCGATCCTTCAAGGATTAAGCCCACCAAAACCACCTTTAAGGGTGTCATTCCTGGAGTAGAGGCCCGTTGTACGGGCTCTATAACATTGGAAGTGGTCTTCGGATCTCCGGATAACTTCCAAAGCGAAGAGCTAATCTTTGATATCGTCCCTTTCCGAAGTGGTTACCATGCACTGCTCGGATGAACCGCATTCGCCAGATTCAATGAGGTCCCACAATATGCATACCTAAAGCTCAAAATTCCAGGCCCGCATGGGGTCATAACAGTCAACGGGAATATGGACCGCTCTCTCCATACAGAAGAACACACTACGGCCCTTGCGGCCGAAGTACAATGCGGCCTCCTCTTGCAAACCACCAATCCGGCGACGACAACCTCAAGCTCCATCAAGCGAGGGCGGAACACCCCGCAACAGGATCAGTAGGCACGTCAAGAGCATGACTAGCAGTCCGGCCTCCGCCCAAGTCCCACCCAAGCAGCATTCGTGCCATGCGTACACAATTACGCGCTCAAAATACCATGGGCACAGGCGGAGGCGTAGCAGTGGCTCAGTCAACAGTACGGTATTGCTTCGTAACCTTTCCTTTTACCCTTAAGGACATCACTTTAGTGCAGCTCCTCCAGAAGATCCGGATTGTCGGACTTACAAAGGAGAGGAAGCCCAGGAGGTAACAGGGTTCGGGCACACCAGGAAACACCCAGGTGGAATCTATTCACGATCGTTGTTCCTGCTTTATCTATCCGTACGTAGCGTGCTCCTGGATAGGATATGTGAAATAATCCTATTTATCTCCGCGTAATGCATTCATTGTAAACATACGCTCAAATGTATTATTTATCGATGGGAGACAATATAGAGCGTCAGCTTATTATTACTTCTTTTATTTTTTGGATTTTTTATAAATGTCTATTTGATTTTGCATCCATACACTTTGGTACGTTGAGTTTGCCAGGGGCTTCTTATAGTGCCACATAATACGGTAAGTCAAGTCCGACCACTTTCAACAGTGCGGCACCACGAACTTATAGCATTATATGCATCAGCTGCGAATCATGTCTTGGGTTACGGTTGGGCTAGCCTGGCTCCCTTGTTTTGGTGCCTTACGTTCCGTTAATTCGGCTAAGGTAGCGCAGGGAGAACTACTGCGATTGTGCCTTGGTTTTTTCGGACAAGCAACTCAGTAGAGAAAGCACAAAACTGTCAGACATGATGTGGCAAGAGATTGGTCGCCGTTCGAGAGGTCTTAAAATCCTTAAAGATTTTTTTGCTTTAGGCGTTAATTCGGCTTTGTCCGATATAGGCGTGTATAGCGCCCCAATTCGGCCTTCCGAATTCTAGGGGATTCGCCGGAATTTAAAATGGTAGACTTCTATGGCTAAGTGAAGGTTATAAAGCCGCATAGTCTGATTGCCTTGTTCGCTGCGCTGGACACCTCCTTAAGGGAACAAACATTTGGATAAAGAGTGTCTGGGTTTTCCACGAACACCCCAATACTAGTTACATGGGGGCGGAAGCCGACGACTGGCCTACTTTCAGAATTTGATAAACAACCGCACATAAGGTGATATTTTAAATAACAAAAGCGCTGCATAGTGCAAGTAACTTTATCTTTAAATTACAAACATGACAGAAGTGAATTCATTCAAAAATTATGTCTTTGGTACATTTATCGGCCACGAGGCAAGCACCCTTCATAACGCCATCATAATACTTCTCGGGGACACGATGCGGCTTGCCCTCCGGCGGCCCGTCCTTCACCAGCTTCTCCGCATCCAGCTTGCCCCAATGCACCTTTGCACGGGCAAGGGCCCGATGGGCACCCTAAATGCAAACGGATCGTTTGATAACTTCCAGTCGCGGACAGGCATCCACCATCCGCTTTATCAGGCCGAAGTAGCTGGCGGGCAGAAGCTCGCCAGGCCATATCCGGACTATGAGATCCTTCATAGCCACTTCGGCCGCCTTGTGGAGTTCGACCAACTGCTTCAGTTGGTCGCTCAGAGGCGTTGAATGTTCGGCCCCAGCATACTGGGACCAGAACAGCTTCTCCGTTGAGCTCTCCTCCTGGGCACGGTAGAACTCTGCAGCGTCTGATATGCTGCGTGGCAGATCTGCGAATGCCCCTGGAGAGCTCCGGATTTGGGTAAGTAAAAGAAACGCCTCCTCCACATGTTTGCTTTGCATAAACAAATTCTCACCCGCCGCTCTCTTTTTGGCCTCCTGGATCTCCTGCTGTGCCCTCTCGGCTTCGGCCTTGGTGTCCTTTATATTTGTAAGGGCCTTCGCAAGCTTGGCCTCTTTTTCTTTAAGCTCCTGCCCCGTGGACTCGAGCTTCTTGCCAAGCTCCTGGAGCTCTTCTTGTACTTCGCCCACTCAGGCTTCTTGCTTTTTGCGCTCCTTGAGTTCCAAGGCCGCTTGGTGTTCGGCCTCGGACAGCGCCTTCTTCAGAGACGCCACTTCGGTGGTGGCCTATGTTACCATATCACGACATTTCGGTGGCCGAGCTGCCTCCTAGGGGCTTCTGGCTGGGCAGCCACCCTTCCTCGCTATCGGCAGCGGTGGTGGAGTAGTCCGGAAGGGACACCTTTCCATTCTTGGACGTCCCAGTCTCCCCCACCGGGGCGGCCTTCCTCTTCTTCCCTCCCCCGACACGGGGAGGTGGTGATTCTTCTTGTTCCGCCCACCTCTGCGGGAGGAATCTGCCTCGTCGTCATCAGACGACAAGGGTATGATGACCTTCACTACAAAAAAATACACTTCTGTGATGATATGTGTTTGTCATAGTAGGTCGCGTTTTTTGTCATGCATGTACATCCAAGACAAATTTATGACAGAATCGAGATAGTCATACCGGTGCTGTCGTAGAAGTGTTCGATGACATTACCAAAATTATCATCATGGAAGTGTCCACTTCCATGACGATAAATCGCGCGTCACAGAAGTGCTTTCGTCAAGGGTGACCGACACGTGGCATTCACCGTAACGGAACGCCGTTAAGCTATCGGGTCGGGTTTTGGATCCGATAACCCGTTAACAGCCCCGACCAATGGGGATTTTCCACGTGTAAAATCATCATTGGCTGGAGGAAATACGTGTCGGCTCATTGTTGGGACAGATGTCATGCACTCATTGGACATAAGGCGCCTATGATATGTCGACACGTGGCACGGCCCAACAGAGGCCCATTCCTGTGAAAAGGCTGGCCTGTTTGACTTGGTCAAAAGGTGACGGGCCGGCCCATGGAAAGCCTGTTAATGACCTGTTCGCATAGAGCCCATTTATAGCCCGCTAACCCAAAGCCCATTACGCCCTATCCGAATTAGGCCTAGTAGTGTCATCTGGGCCATCCAATATGATTCCAGCCTGTTTTCACTTCTGACCCATGTATGGCCCATGACGTCTTTCGGCCCATATGAGGCCCTATGTAACTCTTGGCCTATTAACGGCCCGTGGTGAAACTGGCCCGCGATGAACAGTGTATTACTTTAGACCCATTAACGGCCCGTGGTGAAACTGGCCCGTAATGAATAGTGTATCGCTTTATACCCATTAAGGGCCCGTTATTCAGTTGGGCTGTTTACAGCCCATGTTATCTTTCGGCCTTCTCAGAGCCCATTTATTCTTGGGCTTATCTGCAGCATTCGGTTACTTACGGCCCGTTACTGTCATTTTCTGCTTGTGGGCCAAATTCAGTCCGTCGTTACAGTCGGCCCATTTGTGGTCCGTTAGCCTGTTGGGCCATTTTCATAGCATCACCAAATATAGCCTATTAACGGCCCGTTATGGTCAGCCAATAAAATGTACGATTTCCATTATAGGCCCGTCTACGACCCATTAAAGGACAGTACAAGACCCATAAATGAGTCGGCGGCCCATGGATCCTATGTGACGTAGAAGGCCCATGGATCCTGCGAGACGTAGAAGGCCCATGGACACTACGAGACGTAGAAGGCCCATGGATCCTGCGAGACGTAGAAGGCCCATGGATCCTACGAGATGTAGAAGGCCCATGGATCCTACGAGACGTAGAAGGCCCATGGTCGGGCGAGTTGGCCCCCGTTTGAACGATATAGCATATTCAAAGAATTATCCTGCTCAATACTATCACCTCTAAAAAGCATACGCTATACAACAAAGAGATCAAGGCATAGAAAGGTAGAACAATCCTACACTATACAATAAAGAGATTACAGCCGATTATACCCACTGGGCATTATGGTACGGCACAGGTGATAATAAAGCATACACAATCATGTACACGTTGTCTTGCCACCTCTAGTTGATGCTCGAGAACATCAGCACATTCCAATTCCAATCCATAATCATTCGGTAACGACCGTGCCGCACTGCTCGCAGATTTTTGTGTTGATGTCACTTCATCCTAAAATGTTTCTGTAAGTACACATGACTAGGGCAAAAATATAGTTACAACAGTGAAGCGAAAGACACTATTTTGTACTACATGGCAAAACAGGACTAACAATAATGTTACACGTCACTTTCACAAAAAAATGTTACACGTCATGAAGCATAAGGAGGTGATATTTTAAAAATTATAAAAAAGATAGTTTGTGCAGCCTGCATACAGAAATCCCTCTTAGCTCACCAGAGGAGCATGATGTTGGGTCCCAATCGAAAACACAGACAAGTTACAAATTTAGACAGCATGTTGCGCATAAGTAAGCAAGCAATTTGCCATTCCGTACCTCAATTAAAGTCTTAGGGAGGATAATGAACAGCAGAGGGTTTCATACAAACATACTACAGCAGGCAAAACTATGCAATCATTAGCATAGTATAAACTAGATTGTGATCCTCATGCAATAATAGTTGGTTAATAGACTTCAAAGCTTCAGGCACACTTCGGTAGAGTAATTAAATGGTAAGGCCTTTAATTATGTCAACTAATAGTGATACAAGTACCGAACATCAGGCATAATTATTTGGGCATCTCATTAAGTGAGGACAAATAAAGCAATTGAAAAGAGAAAATTAACTATGGCTGAAACAAACAAGGAATTGAAATGTTGAGTTGCATACAGTGACTTACCTTAGCAGGTTGAAGAGGCTCAGCGCAGCTCCTACTTCTCTTGCAAGGCGCCTTCCTAACATCTTGTACTTGGAAATCCTCAATCTTATCTTCATTGCACCCCCTCTGCAAGGTGACACAAACTAGTTACTCGTCTCCTTGGAAGATAAATATGCATACTTTCCAGTCTGTCAACACAAAAGGATGAGATTATGACAAAACAACACCACATAATGAAACATGCCGCATCTCTTGCACTTGCACACAATGAAATGAGCATTTACTATGTCTGCACTATGTAAAAACTAGGCATACCTTCGAACTGGATCTCCAGGTACTCTTGGAGAGCCTACTGTAGTGTACAGCCAAACCTTTATTCACCTATGAGTTAGGCAAGGCCCCACGACAGTAGCCCTTAGTGTTTAAATCGTTGACAAGCTCTGTTAGAGTGTTAGGTCAAGAACAGCAAGTAATCAAAGCAAACAATCCTAGTATGGCTGGCTGATGCAAACAAGCAATTGAACAGATGTGCGAGCAAATCTTACATATCAAGAAAAGAAGCAAAGAAGGAGGCTTAAAGACCATCACTTGACTGACCAGATTTAAGGGGCATTTAAACATCATGTGCAACGTATGAACTAACATAAACATTGCATATTCCAGATTCTACAATGGAATGCACATGTATTAGGTTATGCCATGTATGATGATGCCTAATTGTACAGATAGCAGGCAGGAGTGATTCATCATTGCACGCACAATTGAATTGCAGGTTAAGGGCCAGTTCGATTCCGCCTTTTCAGGGTATATTGTCAAAATAAGCTATAAAAGATGTAATGAAGTCATTTTTGAGTTATGGGCTTGGGCTTAACTAATTTCGCTTTGGAGGGGGTGTTTTTGGTAGAACCTCACTAAAAATTGAAGGGAAGGGGAATGATGAGTTGCTACTAGCTGCTCCTGCTGCTGCTATATGATGAATTGCTATGAGCTACTCTTGCTGCTGCTATATGATGAATTGCTATTGTCGGCGTTCTGGGGACGGGGGTCCCCAGACTTGCCTGCCTGCAGCCTGCGGCGTGGCTCAAGGGGCGGCCCAGCACGACCCATCTTCATCAGGACGAGCTCAAGACCCTCGCGTGGGGCCAATCCTCGCGGGGTGGACGACAAGAAGCTTCCTCAGGCACGGCATCGTCAGGCTGGCTCACGAGGAGGTGGAGAGATCAAGGCGGGGTACCTCACGAGGTGCCCATGACGCAAGCCATGACGACCAAGGGCGCCAGGCGGGCGCCAGCCCGCGCAGTGTCCTCCTTTCCTCTTTGGTGCAAAGGGAGCAAGCGCAGGCGGGAGCATCAAGCAAAGGCATCCGATTCGGTGCAACAAGACCAAGACCGTCGCAATGGCAGGAAGGAAGTCATTGTGGAGCCCAAGCCGGCGTCACCACCAGAGCCTTTGACAGGCGAGGACCAACTTTAGTCAGGATAAGTGTACTAGATGTTCCCCTTCAAAATGGCCAATTGTTGGCGCCCTTCCCGCTCAATATTTGGGAAGAGGCCCAGGGCTTTTGCCTATAAATAGGACTAACCACCCACAAGGTAGGGGGATCGATGGGAAGATAGGGATCATCATCTAGAAACTAGCAGAGAGAGAGCGACTAAACTCCCCCGAGCAGTTCATCGCACCTGCCAAGAACAGACCCTCGCGAGGCTGTTCTTCCTTGTATTGTTCATCATCAGCCCAAGAGGCAATCCACCACACCACAAACTAGAGTAGGGTATTACACCACAATGGTGGCCCGAACTAGTATAAACCCTGTGTCTCTTGTGTTGTTCCTTTCATAGCTTAGATCCTAGCAAGGCGGTGAGGTGCAGGTAGGTAGAGGGCGAAATCTCCGCGCGCACCCCAGTGTTCGAATCTAGAGGGTCTGCCGGAACCCGAAATCCGACATTTGGCGCGCCAGGTAGGGGTGCGCCGGAGCTTTCCCTTCCACCGACCCGCTCTCCGCCGACACCGTGACTCACTCTGCGATGAGCAGTGCGCCACCCGCTCCGGTCGCCAGCGCTAGCACGGGGGCCAAGGCGCTTCGACCCTTGGCCCCAGCCTTGCGATAGGTGCGGTGGCCGGACAAGTTCAAGTCAGCGGCGCCGCCGCGCTACAACGGCACAACTGATCCACTGGCCTTCCTGCTGGCGTATGAGGAGGCCATCCTTGAAGCAGGAGGAGACGATGGGGCCATGGCTAACTGGCTTCCCCTGGCCCTCGCCGACGCCCCGCGCATGTGGCTGCTCCACCTGCCGGCGGCTTCCGTGGCCTCTTGGGAAGAGCTGCGCAACCTCTTCCTCGCCCAGCATGCTGCGCCGGCACCCCCGGTCGTCGCGGCCGTCCTGGGCGGCTCGCAGGCGCCACCTTTAGGCCGCCACGTCAAGCCATTCGTCCGCTAGGTCGGCGCTACCTCCACGCGGCAGAGGGCTCCCTCAGGTCAGTTGGTGCCCAAGGCCGATCTGGCCTTCAGCTCGGAGGACCACCCCTCCAACTCGGCCTGCTCAGGTGCGCTCCCGATGCTGTGCACCCCCACCATCTGCCATGTGGCCGTCACCAGGACTCTCATTGATGGCAGCGCGGGCCTCAGCGTGCTCTCGATTGAAGCCTTCAGCCTCCTTCACATACCACAGGAGCGGCTTCAGTCCAGCCAGCCCTTCTTGGGCGTCGGGGGTGGGTCGTCGAGCTCCCTGGGGCAGATCCTCCTCCCAGTAACCTTCGGCACCTACGACAACTTCTGCACGGAGCTAATCGACTTCGACATCGCCCCCATCGGCCTCCGATACAACGCCATCCTCGGCTACCCAGCGCTGGCCCGATTCATGGCCGCGACTCACCCAATGTACAACCACATGAAGATTCCCGGGAGCAGCGGCGTCCTCACCATGCCCGGAGACACCGGGGATGCATTGCAAGTGCTCAAGCTCGCCTTAAGGCGGCGGCAGCGGCGCAGCCTGCCGACTCGGACGCCCCTGAGCCCAAGGGGGCTGCGCCAGCCAAGAAGAAACAGTTGTTCACCCAAGACAAGGCAGAAACTAAGCAGATACTGGTCGACGAGGATGGATCCACCGACGCCGCCTTCACCATAGGCGCCAACCTCGAGCCCGAGCAGGAGGAGGCCCTGGTCAAGTTCCTGCGCGCGAACAAGAAGGTATTCGCATGGGAGCCCGATCAGCTGGCGGGGATCCCTAAAGGCGTAATCGAGCACCACCTCAACGTGTGCCCCAATGTCTGCCCCGTGAAGCAGAAGGCAAGGCGGCAGTCCACGGAAAAGTAGGCTTTCATCGTCCCAGAGACTCGCAAGTTGGAATCCGCAGGGGTCATACACAAGGTCCAATACCCGGATTGGTTGGCCAACACAGTCGTCGTGCCAAAGAAAGGGGGGAAGGAATGTATGTGTGTCGACTTCACCAACCTCAACAAAGCATGCCCGCAAGATCCGTTTCCGCTCCCCCGCATCGATCAGATCATTGATTCCACTACCGAGTGCGACCTGTTATGTTTCTTGGATGCCTTCTCTGGTTATCACCAGATCAAGATGGCGGTAGAAGATGTGGAAAAAACGGCTTTCCTAACCCCGTGTGGGGTGTACTGCTACACATGCATGCCGTTCGGGCTGCGCAACGCGGGGGCGACCTTTCAGCGGCTGATGCACATCACCTTGGGCCCGTAGCTCAGGAAGAATGTTGAGGCTTACGTAGATGATATTGTGGTGATGTCTCGCGAGGACAAGACCCTGATACAAGACCTGGAGGAAACCTTCGCAAGCCTCAACACTGTAAGCCTGCGGCTCAACCCAGAGAACTGTGTGTTTGGGGTCCCCTCAGGCAAGCTCTTGGGCTTCCTCGTGTCCCATCGAGGCATCGAAGCTAACCCAGAAAAGGTCAAGGCGGTCGAGGACATGAGCCCGCCAAAGACCCTCAGAGAAATGCAGAAGCTCACGGGGCGCATGACAGCACTAGGGCGCTTCATCTCCAAGTTGGGGGAGCGAGTGCTGCCTTTCTTCCAGCTGATGATGAAAAAGGGACCCTTCGAATGGACTGAAGAGGCCGACAAGGCGTTCCAAGATCTCAAGAGGTACCTAACCAGCCCTCCGGTAATGGTGGCCCCGCGCCCTCAGGAACCCCTGGTGCTCTACCTCGCAGCCACTCCCTACTCCTCCAGCGCAGCCCTGATGATGGTTAGAGAGGAGCGTCGGGCCAAAGCCGCGGCGGCTTCCCGGGTCAAGGCGAAGCATGATCAAGGAAGACCCACAGAGGCCACTACCATAGCCAAGAAGGATCAGCCGCCACAGGGGAACACGCTCGGGGCAGCAGAGACCCCTCCCCCTAGAGACCAGCCGCTGGAGGCTCCCCTGTCTCGGGAGGCGCCACGGTCTCCGGAGGGCGCCATCGACACCAGCACAACCAACCTCGTTGAACACCCTGTGTACTTCGTCAGCACAGTGTTGCGTGATGCGAGGGCGCGGTACCCCATGCCTCAGAAACTCCTCCTCATGCTATTGGTGGCCTCGCGCAAGCTACGACATTATTTTCAGGGCCACCCCATCAAGGTCGTCTCAGCGTACCCTTTGGAAAGGGTGGTCAGGAGCCCCAACTCAGCTGGAAGAGTCGCTGAGTGGAACATTGAACTGCAAGCGTTTCAGCTAGAATTTAGCACAACCAGAGTCATCAAGGGGGCTGCTTTGGCAGATTTCGTGGCAGAATGGACGGAGGCGCCGGGCCTCAAGGCTGATGAGGATCGATCCCTCTCCCCGGGAAGCGAGGCGCCGGACGGTTGGGTCATGTACTTCGACAGGGCGTTCTCCAGGCTCGGCGCGGGGGCTGGTGCGGTACTTATATCTCCTACCCAAGACAAGCTCTACTATGTCGTGCGGCTCTGTTTCCAGCATGGAGAAAAGGTCTCCAACAACATAGCAGAATACGAAGGCCTAATAGCAGGCCTGAAGGTCACGGCCGCCCTAGGAGTGAAGCACCTTACCGTCAAGGGCGATTCACAACTCCTCGTCAACTTCTCCAACAAAGTGTACGAGCTGATGGATGGGCACATGGAAGCCTACCTTGCGGAGGTCCGCAGGATGGAGAAGCAGTTCTAGGGGGTAGAGTTGCAGCATGTGCCCCGAGGCACCAATCAGGAGGCTGACGAGATCACCAAACGAGCATCCAGGCGGCTACCTTAGGAGCCTGGCGTCTTCGAGGAACAGCTCTTCAAGCCCTCGGCCACGCCATCATTGTCAAGCGCGGAGCAGCCTCGGGAGGAGCTCCCCCAGCCGCCAACCTCGGGAGCCCCGGTCTGTGGCCCGGCCTCAGGAGCGCGCCTACTCTTGACGATGGAGCCTCAGGAGGGGTGTTGGATCACGGAGCTCCGGAGCTACTTGACGCAATGGACCTTACCAGAGAAGGAGGTGGAAGCGGAGCGCGTGGCGCGGCAAGCCACAACATACTGCATCAGGGATGGAGAGCTCTACCGGAGGCGACCGAATGATGTGTCCCTGCGCTACATCTCCAGGGAGCAGGGGAAGGAACTGCTGGCGGATATACATGGTGGAGACTGTGGGCATCATAATCGTCGCACACCCTCGTTGGCAAGGCGTTCCGCAGCGGATTCTATTGGCCCACTGCGCTCAATGATGCCGTCGAACTGGTGAAGGCTTGTGAGGCCTGCCAATTCCATGCCAAGCAGATCCATCAGCCGGTGGGAGGCCTGCAAACTATACCCCTCTCGTGGCCATTTGCAGTCTGGGGGATGGATATCCTGGGCCCATTTCCTTGGGCACCAGGGGGCTATCGCTACCTCTACGTCGCCATGGACAAGTTCACCAAGTGGGCTGAGGTGGAAGCTGTCCGCACCATCCCTGCGGGTTCTGCGGTCAAGTTCATTAAGGGCATCGTGAGCCGGTTCGGGGTGCCGAACCGCATCATCACCGACAACGGTTCACAGTTCACCAGTAACCTCTTCAAAACATACTGTGCTAACCTTGGAACGCATATATGCTACGCTTCAATGGCGCACCCCTGAAGCAACGGTCAGGCCGAGCTGGCCAACGCGGAGGTCCTGAGAGGCCTCAAGACCAGGACATTCAAGAAGAAGTTGGAGGCCTGCGGCCGAGGTTGGTACGACGAGCTTCAGTCCGTGTTGTGGTCCATCCGCACAACCGCGACCAAGCCAGCTGGCGAGACCCCATTCTTCCTGGTCTATGGAGCTGAAGTGGTCCTCCCTCACGAGGTCAGACGTCGTTCCGCACGGGTCCTGGCGTTCGACGAGGCACAGCAGGACGCCATGCGGGGGACGGACCTCGTGCTGGGGGAGGAGCGTCGCCGGGAAGCTACGCTCTGAGCGGCAAGATACCAACAAGCGCTATGGTGATACCACTGCCGCAACATCCGCCCCAAGACTCTCGAGGTAGGGGACCTCGTGCTCAGGCGGGTTCTCTCCAGGGAGGGACTGCATAAGCTCTCTCCCATGTGGGAGGGCCCGTTCAAGGTTGTTCATGTTTCCAGACCCGACTCCGCGCGCTTGGAGACTCAGGAGGGTTACCCGTCCAGAACGCATGGAACATCCAGCACCTTCGGAGGTTTTACCCCTAAAAAGGCCCAGAGCCTGTGAAGAAGGCGAACGCCTGTGAAGTTGTCGCGTTTTGGAAAAGGCCCAGAGCTTGTGAAGAAGGCGAACGCCTGTGAAGTTGTCGCGTTTTGGAAAAGGCCCAGAGCCTGTGAAGAAGGCGAACGCCTATGAAGTTGTCGCGTTTTGGAAAAGGCCCAGAGCCTGTGAACAAGGCGAACGCCTGTGAAGTTGTCGTGTTTTGAAAAAGGACCAGAGCCTGTGAAGAAGGCAAACGCCTGTGAAGTTGTCGCGTTTTGGAAAAGGCCCAGAGCCTGTGAAGAAGGCGAACGCTTGTGAAGTTGTCGCGTCTTGGAAAAGGCCCAGAGCCTGTGAAGCTATCGCGTTTTGGAAAAGGCCCGGTGCCTCTGAGGAAGGCGAACGCCTGTGAAGCTTATCTTTCCGAGGAAGGCCCGGAGCCTGTGAAGAAGGCCAATGCCTGTGAAGCTCGCCGCTCGTGACACTCTCACGTAATAATGAGTTGGGGTTGTACACGCCCTGGAGCCTCAGGAGCGCCGGCCTCAGGCCCTGGGGCTCCCTCCCACGCCCAGTGGCAGCACTTAGCTCCGCGCTGGTGAGAAGACGTCGAAGACTAGATTAGGTGCCGTACGCGGCTTTTCTCATTTGCTTTCTGTAGTTGGCTTGTTCATCCCCATTCGAGGTTTTATCGAAGCTGTTGTCGCCTTTGGTTTGTGACTTTTTGCCTTGTTTTCACTCTCCTGCCCTGATTTCTCTCACGCAAGTCTCGCGAGGGAGCGCGCGGGCACCCTCGCGAGTGTTTTCTGCCCTTATCATTCGAGGCTTTCCTACCCGGTTCCACAATAGGAGCACCCCTCCAGTCCGTGCCCCACGGGCACCGCGACATGAACACAGGACCTGGGTCGGTCGCCTCCAGAGCAGAGGCCGGGAACTACCTCTCTAGACTAACACTCGCAGGGCGTGAAGCATTCGACGAGGCCTCGACCTCGGGAAGCAAAGGTCACGACAGGCCTCCTCCCTGAGCTAAGTAATTCCTACGCGCAGGCGTGTGGCACAAAGGCACAATAGCAGAATAATGGAAGCAGCACGATAATTAACAGCAATAGTCCAAGCACGCCCCCGCGGGGCCCTACACTACTGTCTCTTTGTGCAAGAATAGGGAAAAAGAACAAAACGGTCACGACTCGCCCGACACCAACTCACGAGGGAGACTCGAACCGCCTCCGGAGCTCAGGAGGACTCCATCTCGTGCTTCACCGAGGCGCGACGGCGGGCAGACCCGCTACCTCCCTCCAGGCGGGCGTGGTGGCGCGGAGGCTGATTGCAGCCACCGCTTGAGGAGCCGCTGCCCGAAGAAGAGTCATCGAAGCTCGATGAACCCCGACCGCCGCCGACCACGCGCGCGCTGTCGTCTTCATCAGCACCGGGGCTGGACCCATGACCGCGGTCGTCGTTCTCGGGGCAACACCCAACGCGGCAACCATCTTCCCCGAACACCCTCACATAAAGGGTGGCATCGCCGTCGAACTAAAAGTGCAGGGTGCACCGCTGGCTCAGACCACGCGCGCGGGCAAACGTTTGCCAGCTGCGGGTCAGGGCCAGGCTCCCGGCTGCGGAGACCTCCAGCGAAGCCTAGGAGGCTCGGCTGTAGCAACCGTCCGCCTGACGCCAGAGGCCGCCCGGGGCGCCAGCCAGAAGCTCACCCAGGAGGCAGCGAGGAAGTTGGAGCCGGGTGCTGGCCGGTTCCGCCGACCACACAACGAACTCCGGCAGTACCTCTGCCGAGTGGGAGCGCGGCCTAGGGGGTCGCGCGGCCACAGCGCGTCCCCCAGCGGCGGCCTGGAGCCCGTCACCATGCGGAAGATCGCCTCCGCGACCGCGAGGAGCCACCATAGGAGTCGCAGGGTGTTTTCGGGGACGGCCTCGACCGCGCTTAGGTGGGGGAGAGTCGGGCTCCACCTGGCGGGCTTTTCCTTTCTCCTCGGCCGAGGACCTCTTTGGCGGAGCCATGAAGAAGAAGGAGAAGCAAGAGGGGATGGACCGGAATGGCAGGCACCGTCCCGTACTTATAGCAAGAGGAGGCCAACCACCGGCCTCCATGATCACAGGTAATCATGACCCGCTTTGCATGCAGGGACTTTTCAATTCACGCAGTCGCCGAGGCGTCGTGGGGAAATAGGGCCGCCCACGTCCAATCGACCGCCATGTGGCGCCCGAGGCCGCAGGCTGTTAGGGCCCGCGGCGCTTCGCACTTGCCCCTTCGCTTCTCTGCTCAGCCAAGTCCGGGCGCGCCTTGGGCCCGGGGGCTACTATCGGCGTTCTGGGAATGGGGGTCCCCAGACTTGCCTGCCTGCGGCCTGCGGCGTGGCTCAAGGGGCGGCCCAGCACGACCCATCTTCATCAGCACGAGCTCAAGACCCTCGCGAGGGGCCAAGCCTCGCGGGGTGGACGACAAGAAGCTTCCTCAGGCACGGCCTCGTCAGGCTGGCTCGCGAGGAGGCGGAGAGATCAAGGCGGGGTACCTCACGAGGTGCCCATGAAGCAAGCCATGACGACCAAGGGCGCCAGGCGGGCGCCAGCCCACGCAGTGTCCTCCTTTCCTCTTTGGTGCAAAGGGAGCAAGAGCAGGCGGGAGCATCAAGCAAAGGCATCCGTTTCTGTGCAACAAGACCAAGACCGTCGCAACGGCAGGAAGGAAGTCATTGTGGAGCCCAAGCCGGCGTCACCACCAGAGCCTTTGACAGGCAAGGACCAACTTTAGTCAGGATAAGTGTACTAGTTGTTCCCCTTCAATATGGCCAATTGTTGGTGCCCTTCCCGCTCAATATTTGGGAAGAGGCCCAGGGCCTTTGCCTATAAATAGGACTAGCCACCCACAAGGTAGGGGGATCGATGGCAAGATAGAGATCATCATCTAGAAACCAGTAGAGAGAGAGAGAGCGATTGAACTCCCCCGAGCAGTTCATCGCACCAGCCAAGAACAGACCCTCGCGAGGCTGTTCTTCCTTGTATTGTTCATCATCAGTCCAAGAGGCAATCCACCACACCACAAACTAGAGTAGGGTATTACACCATAATGGTGGCCCGAACTAGTATAAACCATGTGTCTCTTGTGTTGTTCCTTTCATAGCTTAGATCCTAGCGAGGCGGTGAGGTGCAGTTATGTAGAGGGTGAAATCTCCGCGCGCACCCCAGTGTTCGAATCTAGAGGATCTGCTGGAACCCAAAATCCGACAGCTATGAGCTGCTGGTGGTATATGATGAATTGCAGACTGCTGCTGCTATATGATGAGTTGCTATGAGCTGCTGCTGCTGCTATATGATGAGTTGATACAAGCTGCTCCTGCTGCTGCTATATGATGAATTGCTATGAGCTGCTCTTGCTGCTGCTATATGATGAATTGCTATGAGTTGCTGCTGGTATATGATGAATGGCAGACTGCTGCTGCTGTATGATGAGTTGCTGCTGCTGCTGTATGATGAGTTGCTGCTGCTGCTATATGATGCTTTCAGGTGGTACTGCTATATGATAATAACCAGCCACTTGGACCATCGAATTTCAACAAATAATTGTTCTTCATTTAAATGTGGGTCAAGCGTTCTTCGTTTAAATTAGGCAATGGGATCTCTATGGAAAACATTGACCAAAGTAGATTGTGCCAAGTAGATGGTATCTTTGTATTTGCATTTTGAGCAAATAGTGATGGTCTATTTTCCTATCATACTAATTACTGCACTGGGTTCAATTTGTGATGTTTGCAAGTCAAATTATTTTCCATATGTACAGCAAAATGAAAAATATATATAATGCAATCTAGACTTTCCACTGATCATACCAAAGATAAGCTGAAAACACAATGAAAAGAACTGGTTGGCGTATTACATGGAGCTTATATTCACAGGTGCTTATTTTCTTAGGATCACTCGTAATAACTGTCCCTTAGAAACTTGGCTAATAGAACTGGCATACAAATAACATGTCACGATGATTGCAATGGAGGAGTGACGTACCATAGCACACTGTATAGGCTCATCGCTGCCTCTCCTTTTTTGCGATGTTCCATGAAATTGCCACATACATCTTGTACTTTTTCATTGTGTAACCCTATCTGCAAGTTGACACGGCTAATTTCAGACATCTCTACATGATACTACATTGCATATCCCTTGCGCATATTTAAACCACCAATTAACGATTGTGTGCGTACCATAAACTAGCCATGACTCTGTATGCTGGACTGGCAGGCACTCTAAGGGAGCCTAATGTAGTGCACTGGAATTCCTACATGCCACCTACGATTTTGTGTAATGTACTGCCCCTGTTCCTAAATATATGTCTTTGTAGAGATTCCAGTATGGACCACATACAAATGTATATAGATGCATTTTCGAGTGTAGATTCACTCATTTTGCTCCGTATGTAGCCTCTAGTGGAATCTCTAGAAAGACTTATATTTAGGAACGGAGGTACGAGGTAGTATCATGTATGACATCTACATATCTAATTTAGCAGCCAGTAGTAGAAATCATTGTCTGCACAAAGGGATTACTGGTCAAAAATCCTAGCAAAGCACGCTGGCAGGCACAGAACAATACAAGAGAGAGAGAGACGTGCATACAAGATCATAGCAATGCCTCAGTCCAGGATCTTGGTTGGCCAAGCTATTAGATCCAGAAGAAACATCGTCCTTGTAGTTTTTGCCAGCTACATAATAGGTAACGGCGACTGGTTAGTATATTTGAAGTACATCGGGCAGGTGATGTTGGACGGGTTTAAAGGTGACAAGTACCTAGGCCGTGGCGGGTGCTTGGCATCTCTCCAAACGGTGGGAATCGGGTTAGAAACGTCGAGGGTGATGACGCTGCGCTGGCTGTCAGGGTCTGCTAAGGAGATCTAGAACCGTCGAGTAGGGTGTTTGTGGAGCGGCTCCGGTAGGGTGGACTACGGTGTGGGCGAAGCGGATCTGTGGCCGTGGACGAGGGCGTAGGTGAAGCTGCTTCGGTGGTTGGGTTAAGGATGGTGTCGACGACGCGGATCTGCAGCCGTGGACGGGGCGTCAGAAGCTGCTCCAATGGTTGGGTTAAGGATGGTGTCGACGATGTGGATCTACGGCCGTGGACGGGGTGTCAGAAGCTACTCCGGTGGTTGGGTTAAGGGTGGTGTCGACGATGCGGATCTGCGGCCGTGGACGGGGCGGCAGAAGCTGCTCCGGTAGGTTGGATGAGGGTGCGAGGAAGCGGATCTGAGGCCGTTGACTTGTGAGTTGGCAAAGCGGCCCCGGTAGGGTTGAGAATGGTATAGGCGAAGCTACTCCGGTAGGGTTGACGCTGGTGTCGGCGAAGCGGCTCCGGTAGGGTTGAGGAAGGTGTTGGTGAAGCGCCTCCGGTAGGGTTGAGGAGGGTGTCGGCGAAGAGGATCAGAGGCCGTCAACAGGGGCGTCGGTGGGGCGGCTCCGGGGGGTGTGGATGAAGCGTCTCCGGTGGGGAGTACGAATGAGCCGCTGCAGATGCGCGGTGGTTGACGAGAGTACCGGCGAAGCAGATCCGGCGCCGTGGACAAGGCCGGCAGTGAATGGGCTGTGGTATAGTGGTGGATGAGCAGTCTACTTGTTTCTAGGGGAGGTGGGAGGGGTAGATGCGGCCACAGAGGCAGATCCAGCAAGGTGGACGCTGTTGGCAGTGAATGGGCTATGGTACGCCGGTGGATGAGCAGTCTAGGGTTTCGAGAGGGGAGGGGAGAAAGGGCAATGAAGTACGGACGGCGTGATGTAAGATGCTCTGGTGCTGTGGAGTTAGTCGTTTTTGCGGGAGGAGGGGAGAAGAAATGTGGGTGGTGTGTAGTGGGGGGAACCGGAAGTTACCAAAGCAGCCCCGACCTATCATGTAGATCAGGGCGGTATTGTAACTATTGGTCTCCGCGCACCAAGGACAAAAGGGGGATTTCACATGCTAAAGTCTAAGGTGGCGGAAATTTTAGAAGGAGGCGGGAGATTTTACCGCCCGCGGGATCGTTCGTATCCAGTTTCAACTAATTTTGGACTGTGCTAGCGGGAAGGTCATGCTAGACTGTGTACACGGGGCACGCGTCAGCAGTTAATAACTGGTGTGAGGTCCACCCCAGAAAAAAAAGACAATAACTCGGGATGATGCGCCGATAACTTGGACGTTCACACGGGCGCGGCCAATCATACGGGTGTAGTGGCGCATTCAGAAAAAAGGGATCAAACGCTCAGCCTATGTATTTCTCATGTAAATAGATAATTTAGTGCCATTGGTTATTTACTTTAAACATAATGCATTGATGTGTTAGTGTAGAGGTGCAAAAAAGAAATGGATATTGTAGTTAGCTACTTAAAAGTGTTACCTCATATGATTACATAGCCTCCATTTCATAAATTGCGTAACCGTTGAATTCATATATGAATATTACATATATATTACTTCAAAATAGAAACTGAAATCATCCAAGACTAATGAATTTGAATGCAAGAGTAACAATGGTGCATGTGCATGATAGCTACATTGGTTGTTTGAAGAAACATCACTGTAACTTTGGCATGCACAACTGAAAAAGGTTTATTTAAATATAAAAAAAATGTTATATGTGAGTGTCCAATCTTTATAGCTTTGAATCGATATTGTACCTTTGGCCACGATACGAAGTAGATATTGACTTATGTTCAAGCGATGCACGTCCACGGTCGCTAGATAGTGATACATGAATGAATTGTGCAATCTCTCTCACACACATACATATCTCATTTCCCTGTGGGCATCGGAACCACACACGCGCACTTCGTGTATTTCTCTCCCTCCGTCAAGGTTAAATTCATCTTTCTACCCCGTCCTACAAGTCTCTCACACAGAAACACACACGCTCTCTATGTCTAACATGCCCACCCCTTTAATTCTGCCCACCCACAACCACTAATGTCTCAAAGTATAATAATGTCTCTCACACATATGCTATCTACCTATCCCTTAATATAGCTAGATATGTGCCACACAAACTCCTTCTCCCTACTAGCAAGATGCCCATGTGTGTTGCACGGAACATCAAGATGCATTTGTATGAGAAGTTTATCTTGTGGGGAAAAAGGATGAACGAGGGAATGCCTTATTGGCAAATGCGGAGAGGGGTGTGGGTATGTTTTTGCAAAATTGCCATATTTTCCTTCATGTCCGTCGGATATAAATCGGATGGCCTATATTGCAGGATGGCAGGAACACCATCATCACCAACTCTATTTTTTATAAGAGTAGAGATATGTGAGTGTC